>NW_026901455.1:0-110525 GCF_033783945.1 Neopsephotus bourkii | reverse complement strand
CCCGATGTCTGAAAATCCCACCATCCATTGCTCTCGGTGTGGCTTTTAAACAGCCCATTGTACCGTCCAATTTTCCCTGAGGCTGGTGCCTGGTAGGGGATGTGATATACCCACTCAGTGCCATGCTCTTTGGCTCCAGTGTCTATAATGTTATTCCAGAAATGAGTCCCAATTTCTCACTCAATTCTTCGGGGTGCTGTGTTACACATGTCTTGTTTCTCAAGGCCCAGGATAGTGTTTGGGCAGTGGTGTGGGGCACAGCATATGTTTCCAGCCATCTGGTGGCTGCTTCCACCATGGTGAGTACATGGCACTTGCCTTGGGGGGTTGATGAGAGTGTGATATAGTCAACCTGTCAGGCCTCCCCTTATCTTATCCCCGTTTCAACAATTGTCCTCCATACCTCAGAGGCTTCAACTGCTTTCCTTACTTAATTGCAGCTCATGATTCACACTTATGAATAACCTGGGCAATAGTGTCCATGGTCAAGTCCACCCCTTGATCACAAGGCCCTCTGTATGTTTCATCTCTGCTTTGATGGCCTGAAATGTCATGGGAAAGGAAGTTTTGTCAGGAAATACAACGATCCTGCCGTTATCTCAACTGAAGCAAACGACTGTTTAAAGTCAGGTTATTATGTTCCAGGTTCTTCTTCCACAGGAACTGGGAATTTGGCTTCCTAGCTACTCTCAATTAGGGCCAATGGAGGCAGTCTCTCTAATGCCTGTTCTGCATCATTGCAGTGTAAAGACCTAAACCTGCAAAGTATCAAGAAATGTGAATGTTTTCAAGAAGATGACTGAAGCAGTGCACTCCCTGGGACTACTTCTCATTTAATTGTGGAATATTGTGTTTAACAGGAACACCATGAAACTAGGTCTAATTCTCATATGAAGTCACTGTTTTCCTATAAATACAGAGATTTCAGGGAATGTGATTGCCTCACGGGACTGTGAATAAGTGACTACTACATTATTGCAGTGCCTGATAAAGGAAAACAGAAGATAATATGTACTGAGAAGGAGAAAATCAGCTGATTTGTCAGAAACATGACTTAGCAATGGGAGGTGATAGGTGCAGGACTGAAGACTTTATCATGTTGAACTATGTGTATGCAAAATTACTCATAGGAATAACCAGAATACAGACCAAAAAAGGACCCTATGTAGAATAGAGATTTTCTTTATTATGACTATTTGCTATGGATATTGGATTCAAAAGCCACTGTGTCTGAAAAGATAAAAATGAAAATGCCCATCTGCATTGTTCAGAATATTACTGTGTGTTTCAATTCAGAAATTGCAGGAAGATATAAAGAACATCTGTTGTCAGATAGGACTGTTACACAGGACTATCAAGGTTCTGAAAAACAGGCAAAATCATTAGACTGTGTCCAGTATTCATGCAAAGTCAAAATAAACTTTAACACTTTTGACTGCAGAGGGTTATTCACGTTTTAATTTTCTTCTAACAAAAGAATCTATTAGAAACACAGTGGTGAGCTGTCTCTCAGTAAGGAAAAGATAGTTTCACTCGAAGATTTGCTTTTTCCTGTCAGTGGGCTAAAGGCAGACTTGAAATAGAATTGTGCTGAAGGCATTCCCCATAGCAGGATCAGAGCTCATCAGTTCAAGTGCAAAATTCAAATGATAAAGCAGTGGTAGAAATCATAACTTAAATGAACAAGACCAGATGAAGCACAGGTCTTTGGTCTTAATGTTTCCATGAACTAGTTGTGAAAGCACAAAAACACGAACAATGGAGTGTAAAGTTCTGCACATATTTATCAGTAGTGTCTCAATGATCTGTAATGACTTTTGCACACAACAGCTGAAATAAGATTTCCTTGGTTGATTTCACATGTTATTAGCAAAATGTGCAACTAAATATCAGTTTATACATTAATGTGTGCCACTAAACACCCCACTGATAGCACTGAGCTATCAACTTCATTTATCAGGAATTTACCTCAAAGAGCTCATTTGTGTGCACTTTCTTGTGACAGCTTGGACCTGTTTTATTGTAACAATTTGTAAAGTAAGGGGCAAAAGGCAGAAACCTTCCTCTGAAGAGTCAATGCATATCATGGTGAGAGGTAATTTCAGCTTTTATTAGCAAAAAGAACATAAGGAACCTCCACTAAATAGAACAAAATTTGAACTGCTGCAATAATTGAAGGTAGAGGTGCCCAATTACACATGGTAGACAGCAGACACCGGGATATACACATTGCAAGTGTTTCTCTATCCCAGGATTAAATTACATTTCTAAATAATCATAACTTGCAAAAAAAAAACCAAAACAACAAAACCCAAACTTCAGCCTGATCTGCTGTGACAGCTGCAAGAAATATTTTGTAGTTTAGAAAATACAAAGAGGAAAGATACAGAAATATTACAGGGTCAGATTCTCAGCACATGCTAATCTCTCATAGGAGCAAATCTGATTCAGACCAGTTGAAATTCTTCTTGGCTGCCAGTCAGAAGTTTAAAAATCCCACCATGGAAGGCTCTTCTGCCATAGTCATTCATTTATTGTCCTCTATTAACAGATAATGATGTTTGTGATGGTTTAAGCTTCAGTTCCTTGAGCAGCAGATAGAGTCTACATGGCTTCCAGCAAGGTTAGAGTGAGACAGGGGAAGCTTGCGTATTTCTGAGAGAGTTAGGAACACTTCATAAAGCATGATTCAGTCCATAATTGCATAAAGCAGGAAAACAGTTTTCTTTTTCCCCAGCTTGTTTTGCTATAAGTCAGGACAATAAGCTCAACGTAGGAATAAACTATCAACTCAGGATTTTCATTTGTCTGTACAGAATAGCTTAGAGCATAATCATTTGCTAACTCTTTTCTCCAGATTTCCAAATTCAGGAATAGCATTCCCAGGCAGACAGTGATCTCTACAGAATGGCCCCTGTCAGAACTGGATTGTGTGAATCAGAGTGGCTGCTAGCCAGGAGTCCCCTTTTGTCTGTGTCTCCTGTGATCAACACAGCTCTTATAGCCATCAGTCATTCTCTGAGCAAGCTTTCTTTCACTTGGAGAAAAACCACACTTAGCTTGAAAAAATTGGAAAATTTGTATAGAAAGACAACCTCAGTGATATGAAAGTTGTGATTTTCTTGGTACACCTAAGATCCCTTGGGGTCTCAGGGTAGGGTGTCTCTTATCAACAATCTTGTTTGTGTTATCCTGGCTTGGTGTCCACATGGTGAAGTGATAGTCAACCTTCTGCGTCGATCCTTGAGATGTGAAGGGCTCTGGAAATCATGGTCAGCCCTGCACAAGGATGGCATGGTTTGTAGGTGTTTTTCATTGGTTTATTTTAAAGAAACCATCCTGCCTTCTCTGGATGTGTGTAGCAGCTACAGGGAGATATTGAAAGACTCATAGAAGGCAGGTGTAACAAGTATTATTTTTACCTTTCAAAGACACATTCTGCTCATTCCATCTTTTTCTTCTGTTTTTCTTCTGTGCTCCTGGACAAAAGGTCATAGGTTAAATGTATTTGCTTGGAAAATAATTTCACAAATAATATAATGAATTGGAGAAGTAAATTGCGTTATATTAAAATGTGTGAGATCTGTAACAAGGTTTTTAAAACATGTCATTTTTTATATTTGGTGATTATGTAAGAATTAACTAAAAACTACTTCCTGAAACAGGATCTTGTCTTCCAGCAAATAATTCTGAGGAGGTGAAAGCATGAGAACTGACTTCTTACTTCCCTGTTATGTGTCAATAGTGAACTGTATAATGTATTTTCAACTTCACTTGTAGTACATGACCTTGTAAGTTTTTTTAGTTATGGAGCTTATCAAAGCCAGAGAATTAGAAAATGACAAGAAATAAAATGCAAGAATTTGCTGGTTTGGGCTAATAATATAAACTCTTTTAACATTCAGGAGACCACACGTTAAATCCTTATGTATCTCCTTATTCATATCCAGTGATCAATTTCATGCAATCTGCTCTTTAAAAAACATTTTATAACAGTGGTGTTTACTGCAAATCACCTTTTTACTACATTAATTAGCAAAGGAAAGCAATTGTCTTTAGTAAACGAAACCAAACAAATAAAAATTAACAACTCTAGACATAATTGCCCTCTCTTGGTCATTTTTTTTCCTATATATAATCAATGTAATTAAATATCTAACAATGCTGAGAATGACAAATATTTAACTCCATCCTCAGTATACTGATTTTCCCCACTATTTTAGACCTTCCACAGATTTAAGGCTTTCAGTTTTCCTGGGGCTAGAGGTTAAATACTGATCACTAATGGTTTGCTATTCATGTGCCTATATAACTTTTCATTAATACATTTTTATCAATGATTAAATGGGTGGTTTTCCCAGAATTTTGTGTCCCTATTTGCAATTTCCTTGCACCCCTCTGGTTTTGTGCTTAGTTTGTTTTCTGTTTCTGAAAAAGAGTATGGTCTATCCCTGTTTCTAGGCTCAGCTCTCATCTAAGTTTATTTACGTTACTTCAGCAAACTTTTAAAATGTGCAGAGGTCAAATGACTGCCATTACAAAGTTGAAAGCTCTTGAAATGAGGGCTTCAACATTATGAATTTCATGTCTTCACTGACCTTGGCAATAGGTGAAGATTTATCCATATCACTATGAAGATGAAAAGCATGGGTATTGCTTTGGGTCTGCAGCTAGCACACTTGCTTAATTACCTTTCAACAGAGAGGATGTTACTTGCTCTGATGATCTTCCTGGATGATTTGGTAACACCTGTATTTGAAACCTTTAAAACATAATGTAGTTGTTTATGACTGTGTTTGACCTACTGGAAATTGTTATTGAAATACTAAGCTTCTTGAATATTAAGCTTCTTACTATTAAATTTGTGATAGATGTCAGTGAACCCATTCACATCCTCTCCAAACTACAGATGATCACCGCAACACTGAATGGGTCATCTGTAGAAGGAGCATGCCCCATGTAAATATATCATGTCTTTAAAGGGGAATTCCTTGAAAAGTCATGGTTTAGTTATGAAGTTCTATCAGAGCCATGCACAGTTGTGGAGGCAGGGGGCTTGCAAACACTCAGTTAAACAGTGATTTTTTTTTTTTTTTTGTTATTTTAGTGTCTTATCTATCTAATGTATGTAAGAAGCCTAGCAATAAGAGACTAGTAAGAGTGTAATTCATTAAGCCAAGAAAAAAACCCACATTTTTTACCATAGGCAGGGAGAAAGAACAACTCTTCACTATGATCATTTACATTTAATGAAAAAGATAAGCATGACCAAAAGTGCCATAGTGCTCTGATAACGGAGAGCACGTGGATCTCTGCAGAACAGAAGTATGTGTTGATGAGCTCTAGGAAGCAGCTTCCCTATTTTGTCATTGTCCACATGTGTTAACACATTTCTCTTCAGTAAGTCTAAGCCAGCTGCCCCTTATCTGTGAACAGAAAAGGAGAGCCCAGTGGTGTCTTTATTAGGGATATATTTATACATCATTGGGATTTAGCTAGAGAAAAATGGTAGAACCATATACTATCATTGTTCAGTGACAAAAGGTCAATATTCTGGATGCCCCAAAAAAGAGATTAAATATGAGCATTTAATAAAGGTGTATGTTCATTGCTATAGGAGGAATGTACAAACCCTGAAAGAAACAGAAAAACTGTAAAAGGAGACACAGTTTATGTCTGTCTTTAAAAGTCCTGGAAAAATGAGAATATGACCTGCCACAACCATTAATAATTGCAGACTGGCTGTGTTATTGTTCAGGTGTAGATTTGGAATGGGTTAGGGTTAGAGGGGGTCCCAGATCTACTATTAACATCAGTCAATGCTGCAAATGTTCCCCATTGCTCTGCAGTGGGGACCTACCAGCCATATTTTCTGTTTTCCTTAATGGGCTGAACCTGTTTCAGGTTTGAGTATCTCAGGAAAATGAAACCATCCATTGCATGTTTTCTTCATGAAAAACTGATACATATTTATGTTAAGAACTGGTTACTGCAACCCTTTCTACTATTTGGGCTTTTTTCCAAAATATATGTTGCAGAACACTGACTCCATATGTGAAATTTTCCCTATTCAGCATAATTTTTCCTAATTTCTAGACCTCTCACATAAAGTGTGTGAAAAATCTTTTTTCCTTAATTTTATTAAGCATAAAAGTGACCGATAAAAAATACAGTAAGTGGAATCCTTTGGAATTCATTGCAAATTTTTGCCTGCTTTAGAGATTATATAAACTGCAGAGAGCCAGAAAATTAGGATATCTTTTCTTCAAATGGAATCTTAGTAATGTATATCTGAACAGCTCTATTTTTAAATGAGGAATAGTTATAATAATACTTAGAACATTTTCACCTATGTTACTAGCCAGATTTTTCTATTTTCTTTTCTTAATCAGAAACAGCTCCACTCCTACAATTACCTTGATGATATTGTGCAATTCCAGATCATTGTGACAGCAAATCTAATAGGCTGCTTAATTCCCAGAGATCCTGATACCCCACCAGCATCCCTGGTAGCTTAGCCATTGTCCCAGGTTTAAAGGGTCTTTGTTCTATCTTATGCAGTTAAGCAGAATTTCCCCCAAAAGGCATTAGGGAATGTATATTCCCAGACTGTTTTGAGGAGCTATGGATGAAATAGCTTCTTCAAGCAGCAAACAGCTTATTCACATCTGGTTCTGCTCTTCTTAGTTTGCCTTGAAGAGGTGAAATAATTTGTATTCTTCATCTGGAAAAATAACAAACATGCTGGGCAAGTTGTTAGACTAATCATAGTATATGACGTCTCAGGAGATGCTTGTTTTATGCTGTAGTGTAACTTGCTCTATGGAATGAGAGTTAAAAACAAGACAAAACACAAAAAACCCCAAAACAAATAAAAACCAAACCAAAACCAATTCCTTATTAACAAGTTCCAGTGACTAAGCAGCTGCCATTCTTCTACAACTCAGTCTCTATGTAGATATTACCTCTAGAAATTATTTTAGAACAACTGTGGAGAAGGACTTGGGGATGTTGGTCGATGAGAAACCTAATATGAGCTGACAGTGTGCGCTCACAGCCCAGAAGCCAACTGTATCCTGGGCTGCACCAAAAGGAGTGTGACTGGCAGGTCAAAAGAGGTGATCCTTCACTCTCGTGAGACCTCATTTGAAGTGAGCAGTTCTGGTGTCCTCAACATAAGAAGGACATGGAGCTGTTGGATCAAGTCCAGAGGAGGGCCACGATGATAAGGGGGCTGGAGCATCTCCTGCATGAAGACAGGCTGAGAAAGTTGGGGCTGTTCAGCCTGGAGAAGGGAAGGCTGCATGGAGACCTCATAGCAGCCTTCCAGTATTTGAAGGGGGCCCACAAGGATGTTGGAGAGGGACTCTTCATTAGGGACTGCAGTAGTAGAAGAAGGGGTGACAGGTTCAAACTTAAACAGGGGAAGCTGAGGTTAAACATAACAAAGAACTTGTTTACTGTGAGGGTGATAAGGCACTGGAATGGGTTGCCCAAGGAAGTTGTGAATGCTCCATTCCTGGCAGTGTTCAAGGCCAGGCTGGACGGAGTCTTGAGTGATATGGTTTAGTGGTGTCCCTGCCCATGGTAGTGGGGTTAGAGCTAGATGATCTTAAGGTTCTTTCCAACTCAAACCATTGTATAATTCTATGATTCCATGAACTTGTTCAAATGCTCTTAGACATATTAATATATCTGAAAAGCATATCGTAATTTAACTAGTCTAATTTCTACCTCAGCACTACTGTAAGCATTACATGAAGAAAAATTAACAATATTTTTAAACATAAAGTTATACTTTTTTTTTTTTTTAAATAAGCATTTCAAAATATTAGAGGCTGTGCAATTCCTTGTCAAAACAGGTTTGTTCCAACAGATAAACAGTAATGGAAATATTTTACTGGGCTTTAGTTAAATACTGTGTGCTGGCATTTCATTTCTAATTCCTTGTAAATAAATGGTACACCAGCTTCATATTACTATGTAAGCTCACGAGTTTTGCACTTCATTAGCATTGTACCTTGTTTGTTTTTCATTAAAATAAGCTGGATGATTTAAACTGTATAGGGAATACTTTTGAGTTAGAAGGTGGTGTTTGTTGGGTTTTATTTGCGGTTTTTTGGTTGGTTGTTGGCTTTAAATTTTTATTTTTTTTTCCTGACTGGTGCTATACTTTAAAACTAACATTTTCGTAATGTAGTACCTTAAATATTCTCATGTTTAAGTTAGTATCTTTTGGGGGATTTAATGACTGCTTCTGATTCTTAGGATTTCATCAATGTGCTCTGGTTTAACAACATTGTAGTATTCAACATTTTTTTCACAGTACGTGTCTCTCCACCCTGAGTTTTGACTGGGGAGACAAGTATTTTTTCACAATCAAAACAATCGGGAGTGTGTGATGTGGGTTGTAATTAAACACAACCTGCTTTAAAACAATTCTTTACAAGCCATGAAATGGAATGATGAAGCAGGAGTTCACTCATTGCCTTTCTCTAGAGTCCTGGTTTCTGTCCAGGCACTCTCGCAAGCACTATCAGTGCAGCTCCTGGAGAGAAGAGACTGTTCACACCCTGCTGAAGTTACTCTGAAAACCTTGAGCTCTCTCTCTATGAGATGATGAAGTAAGCAGACATGCTTGCTGCATTTTGGGGAATTCTGCAAAACTTACTGTGCTTTATCAGGTAGATAAGCTGCTTATTTAACAGTCATATCACCATGTATTACACAGAGCACAACCATGCGGGATACTACGATGCTCTTCTAGCAGGTGCATGCCTTCATCATTGATTTTTTTGTGGCGCTTTCAAGTTGCCACAGTAACATCACTCTGGCCAATAAGTAATCATTTCTCACTTGTTTACCATCCTCCACCAGCTATGATCTCCCCTCATGCTGGCGTTTTCTCTCAGTGTTTCCATTCTTTTTATTCTCAAAGAATTATGAGATTTCATCTCATTTTGCACAGAAAATGACAGAATGAGTCTAGGCTCCCTAACTTTTAGATACTTACATATACAGCCATGATTTTCTGAGGGCTTTGCAGAGCTGCTGTCTTTGCTGTCTAGGGAGTATAAATCAGGAACCTGAACAACCTGCATCACCAGATCAGAAGATAAAAACACGCTGAGCTTTCAGGCCTCATATGTTAGTGGAGTCATCCTGTCTGTTGATCAGAGTGTGGCAGCTTATTCTCAGTATTTCAAATTAACACAGACATTGGCTGGCATACACAAGCCTTTACCGAAAACTGGCAATCCCAAGAACTTTCAAAGGTTTGTTTGTATGTTCTTGAAGTGCATTTTTCTAACTGCTGAAGGTGTTGTGCCTGACATAATTGCAGAATCACGACTCCATTGTAACTTTGTGTTGGTGATGTAGTGACCCACTTCACCATAAGAGATAAGTAACAATATATTTACTGACATAAATGAGCTATTTAACAAGCTTTGTTAGTAAACGAAACAGAGATATAACAAGATTCAATGACAAAGTACACTTGAATATTTATTGCATAGAGGACAGGGTCACACGAAACTGTCAGGGATACCCCCCTCTGGAGTTATGAGGTTCAGAAAGGACCCCTTGCACTCTGAGCTCCTGCTCAGAGAGGTGTCTAGATGCAGCTGGATCCAGACTTACCTCAGACTTAGTACAACGTTTATGTCTAAAGTATTATATGTTCTCAGTCAATCCTTTGTATCACTTAGCTAGGATTTCAAAGTTTAGCAGGCTATTAATCACTTACAGAGAATCTGCTGTGGCAAGGAATCTCTAGACCTTGAGGAATAACCTTGAGAGGTGTCCTTACTCAAGGGGATATCCTGGTGTGCAGTCCGCTGATGTGCAGGAGAGCTTAATGGGTCCTGCGTTGTCTGCTGTCTGTGGAGTTATAGGCATGTTCGCATATTGACTACAGAAACCTTACTTGAGTTGGACTTGGATGGGAGGTGGTGGTACATCTTTCTCAGATTAGCCCTTTGCTGATGTATCTTTATGTGCCTTTCCTGAATCCACTTTGAGTCTGATAGGGCCATCAAACCCAGAGGCATCCATTACCACCACTGCTGATGGTTATCACTTGAGAAAAATTACAGGAAATAAAGGTCAGGTCGGGAGAGGTGTAGTTGCACACCGTCACACATTAATGCCTGTTCACACTCATAGAGCAAGTCGGTCACCTCAGTGCAGACAGTATATTCTCCTTTCCTAGTCAATGTTGATTTCTAGGTCCATTAATCTTACTGTAGAGTTTTCTACAAGAGGATTTCATTACATTTTCCCTTATCTGATAAACTTAGATTACCACCTTTTCCTCGCAACATCAACCTTTCATTCTTATTTCATGTTGTACCTTACCTTATGTATTTATTTAGTATTTAACCAAGAAGAATTTAAACTCCAGCAATTCAGGAGTATTTTTTCTCCATGCAGTTCATGTTGTCTGTTACCTTTTGAGACAGAAGAATGCAGCATTAGTGGGTTAACTAAAAGTAATATGTAAACCCTAAAAATAATTTTTCAGTAAGAAAGCAATTCACCTTCTCTGTTTCCATAAGTATAATTTTTGATTGAAGTCCAGCCTCAGTGAGACTTCCCTTAATTACAAAGTTTTGCATATGGACAGTGTTGTTTTGCAGTCAAAGTGATAGCTTTTATTCAGCTCAATAGCAGTTATAAAATTTTATAAGTTTTTTTTTCCCACTAACCAGTCTGAACTAAACATTAGATGAGCAGGAAAACAAAAAGTTAAGTTTCTGGGGACCTTTTTTTTTTTTCTGTTTTTTTGTTACTAGACAATGACTAGGAAGGACTTTGTTGACCTTTCATAATGTCTGCCACAGGATATGAGCCAATAAGAACCATGTCAGCCTCTTAGCCAAAATGCAATTCTCTGAGAACTTGTAATACTTTTTTGGCTAGCAACCCAAACTAAACCAACCCAAACCAAACCAACCCAAACCACTTCAGACAGGAGGCTATTTGCATATATATTAATGTAATTCCTTATTTTTCATGTATTTTTTTTTATTGCATGCTTCAAGCAGTTCATTACTTCTTTTGTTTTGATCATCACCTGTTTTTCTTGTTTAGCAGTAGTGCTGCATGTAAAATTCTAGCATTATAATTAATGACTACTTCCAAAAGAAATGAAATTTGGAGTGAGAAAAGGTCATGTTTCACTGTTTAATTGATCAATTTTTATGCCTCACTTGGAAAACCTTTTTATTTTCCCATTTTAATATGAAATCAGCAAACTAATTATCACTGGTTATTTGTGAGAAATATTTGTGATTAAGGGAGAGGAAGAGGAAACAGCAGACAAGGTTCTAGTATCTGAATATAAAAAAATACAAAAGCCCAAAACAGATTAAAAAGAAGAGTATTTATGTATCTGTGATGCTTTCAGATATTGTGCTTTTGATTCTTTGATATCTTCCGAACACCATTGTGCTGGTGAAATCATGTAAGCAATTTTCTTAAGATAGACAAGTACAGAGAAGTTCTTTCCAGTAAAATGGCATATAATAATAACAACTGTAATTTCTTTACAGTGAAAGTAACCTTATATCTTTTTGCTCTTGCAAGCATATTTAATTGTCTTTCACACTAACAGAAAGATCACATTATTAAAAAGACTGAAGTTGGTGCAGAGTGAACAACCACTTAAATTATTTCTGTTAATTTATTTCATGAAATATATCAATTTTTCAGCTAGAAAGAATACCTTTGGTGCTTCAACATATTTAGATTGCAGCTAGAAAGCAAAACAATTTTTGAAGTGTTTTTTTTTTTTTTTTAGCAAGATGTGGTGACTTCTTCAGGTTATTTCTGATCATTTAAGTTGATATCTATGTTCTTCTGCACATCTTAAGAACTACCTTAATAAGAATATTTGAATGTATTTTTTTGGAGTTTGAAAAGACAGTCTCTCTCTGCATATTCAGTAGGTATAACCAATGTGATTTGAAATATAAACTGGCTATTTTTCTTAACCCAAAGTCTAAGGCAAGTTAGAGTCTTGTAGGACATTATACTAGTCTCCCTCACACCTCTCCCTATCACCCTACTCTACAGGTGGTTTTAAGCCTTTTCCAACCAACATTGTTAGGGGAGACCTTGTTAATAAACAAATAATAGGAAAAACTTCAGCTGGAGCTTGAATCAGTGACATTTTTGTACGTCTTAGACATATTTTCATTCACTGCTCTTAGAATTGCTAGTTTTGCAAACATCTGTATATCTATAGGACTTCTAGATCTGCTTAAGCAAACATTTTGCTTTTTTATATTCACTATATATGTAAAGGGATAAGTAGGTTGCCATTTGTGACATTCATTAACAACTTCAGTTCCAAAGGCTCTCTTTTATTAGATGTCTTAATCCAATTCTCTTTATTGGGTTGTGGAGTGAAAATACATTCTCTTGAGCACAAACAGTAAAAGGCAAAATTAAACATGGGACCCAGACAGCTCCAGCTAATAATAGAGAACTAGCAGAATCAGTTTGACAATCTTATAGTATGTATTTGGAAAGAGGATATTCCTAAGTATTTGGGTTAGGAAGTTGAATGTGAGAATTCTTTTTAGGTGCAAAAATTCAAGGGAAGTATTCCTGACTTCAAATATTTTTCAAGAAGTCTTTTGTTTCTGAAATGCATTGGTCTTTGCGAACCTATTTATTACAACAGAAAATGAAAAAGGATATAATAACCTAAAAATTAAGCTGAAAACTTTGTTGACCTGAAAAGATCTGTGGTTTAGATTTACTTGATAATTTTATCTGATTTGTCTGTTTCAACTTTTTGTTTCAAACAAGTACAGCTCAGGATTGCCTGGCACATGTTTACCAAAATGAAAATTTTAGTCTGTAGCATTGGCCTGTGCTATCATTAGGTGGGAAGAATTTGGAAAAAAATGAATAGTTGCTACAGCATCTGCATGACTAAATAAATCTGCAAATACCCTGTCTTCTATCATTAAAATGCAAATATTTGCACCAAAAGAAGAGGTGAAGACCTCACCTTCAATGTGTTTGATTATTACCATGCAAATGATTTTCTTCAAACTGTATCTGATTTGCAAAAAGATGGGATTGAGTACTTCTAGTCATCGTTTGGCAAAAAAAAAAAAAAAAAAAAACCAACACATTTTTCATTGTTTTTCAACAAACTACTATCATCATGGATCCGATCTAAAGTCTTTACCGGCTCCCATTATCTTCAAAGATGCTTAGACCTGCAAAATTGTTCAATTATATCATTGAGTTAAGGTCCATACAAACATGTAACTGTTGTTAACCTCATTGTGAGTAAAATGTTCACACTCTATGCAACTCTTTGTGATGCTGAACTCATTCTTGAGATCTGTGATTAATTTATATCAAAATTCTATTACTGCTGATGATCTCTTGTGCCAGTTGTGAGTTATAACTGAAATTATTTTGGAGTATCTGTCAGGAATGTGTGAAGTATAAGTCATATGGGAGTATTGAGCCTTGAAATAATGAAAATCTCAAGGACCATTAAATACTAAACCAAATCTCCAAACCCTTAAAATGTCAGCAGTAAGGGTTTTGAAATGGAATTTAAGTATCTGTTCGGGTGAAATCTTTCTGTGCATAAAAGGCTTTACTTTCCAATAAGAGGTTTTGTTATTTCTGTAATAAAGCCATTATTATTATTACCTACATAACTTTAAAGAGTCAATATATTATTCAGTGATTTTCTGGCTTTCTTCATGAAATAAATACCAGTAAAAAGAAGCAGGGAGGGAGGAGTTATCATTTCTTGCTCTTAATGGTGTTGCAAATTAATCATGTGTAAATTATTCAAAGAAACTCATGTCATGTTTTAAGGCACTGAAGTGTAAGGGAAGAGCATAGTGCTTCCATAGAGGTGGAGAAGATACAGAGACTCTGGAAAGAACCAAAGCGTCTTCCCACTTACAGTCTTTAAATTTCTTCTGTCTGTGCAGCAAGGCTTTTTACTTACAGCCAGGAGCCACAAAAATGCAAGTCAGCTGTGCTTTTTCTAAGGGCTGATTTCATTAGACAGTCTGAGGCACTTTTAAACTGTACTATACATTACAATACAATGCAAAACACTTGCACAATACAATACATTTTTTACGTAAAAAAAAAAATAATCTTATACCTTGAAGGGTACTTTCCTTACATTTAGACAATCATATTGAAGGATCTACTAATAAAAGTTCACTATCTTCCATATAGCCTGCCTCTCCCTATACTATGATCGGTCTAAAGCCCCCTTTTTTCTCAGCAAGATAAAATTTTTGAAGCTAATTTTTCTCCTGTTGCCATGGTGGTCATCATCTTTCTAAACAGGCAAACTGATACTTGGTTTCAATTTGTTTCTTGGAGTCAGAGGTTGCTATTTGCTGGTGGTCTAGAAATGATTCCTGTTGCATTTGATAGCTGGAACCAATAGGAAATCATGCTTTTGGATGATGGTATTGTATGCAAATTGTTCACCCTTCATCATTCTTCCAATAAAGCAAGAACTTTGCACAACTTTCTCAGATAAATGTTTGCGCTTCTGGTTTCACTTCTTTCATCTTCCAGAAGAAATACATCTGCTATCCAACAGAGGTGCTCCACTCTGGGCATGTCCTTTCCTTCCTGCAATAAGATTCTACCCTCTAACTCAGCTTCTATCCAGGCTCTGCAGAGTAAATTTAAGCTGGAGATTAGAAATAAGCAGTATGGCCTCAAAATGTCCTATGCAGCATCAGTATATGCATTCCTTTGTAAAGCAGGATGATTAGTGTGGCTTTTTGTACATCCTGCTCCTTGTATGAACAGGAATAACTCTGCTAAAAAGGGTAGAATAAGCAGATTTTCATTTACAAATGTACTGCTTCTCTTTTAGGAGGGCAAACTTTCCTATTTTGCTATATACTGTAATTTTGAGTGCAAATATTCCCTTGGTTTAGAAGGAAAAGCATTCATAACTTTCATACTGGCTGAAGCTGGAAGGAAGTTCATAGGTCTAGGAGGAGCGATTGCATTTATTGTGTCATAGGAACAGATGTTCAGGCTTTTTATATACATACAAACCCACATTCTTGTTGACTGGTGGTTCTCAAGTGTGTACTTCAGTGAATTTAAATGCTTTTTACATGCACACGAGTAGAATGCGTAATACCTTGTTCAGAATATAAGCAGAATAATAGGGATAAGAGTTGCAGTGAGCGGCCCTGCAAATTTTATCTTCCTCCCAGGCTTAATCTTCAGAGCGTGCTTAAAGCTTTCTGTGGCCAGATCCTTGGCTTGTGAGCACTGGCACAGCTACACAGACCTCACCTAGGTTTTTAAGAAGAGGTGCAGGGTCTTAACAAATTAGGTACTCTTGAAAATCGTTTCACACCCAACAGTATCCAGAATCCTGAAAACATTTTGGATTCCCCCATCCTAACCCAGACTATAGTCTCCTGATGTTTTTGCATAACTGTTTGTTTTAAAGACAACTCTAGAGGAAGTGTTATGAACGAGCTATTTACATTAATTATTGCCAAATTAAAAAAAAAAAAAGAAAAAAAGAAAAAAAAGAAGGATTTTGAGAAACGTTTTTCCCTCATACTGATGAGAAGGGGAAATATAGCTAACTGATTCTCTCTTGAAAAAAACACTTTTGCAGATCCTTCCATGCAAGTTCATTATTCTGTGCGTTTGGAAGGCTACCTACGAAAAAAAACGGAGCTTTAGGAAATAGCTGTCTCAGCAGCCTGAAGATTTAGTGTTTGTCTTGACCCATAAGGCAGCCGGAGGCAAAGGCTTTTCACAACAGCAGGCAATAGGCCATCTGTACCCAGAACCATGCCTGATGTGATTTCCACACAGATTCCCATGTTTAGCAGTGACTGGGGCAGCCTTTTGAAAGCGACCTTTGCTGTTTTCCTCTTGGAATTGTAAGGCTGGATTACTGTTTTGAGAACCTCTACTGATGAAGTACCCACAGACTCGTGACCTAGCATGGGTACAAGGACAGAAAAAAGCACTGTTAAGAGTCTGGACAGCAATCACAACCACCCTGGAGAAGGACAGAACAGCAATGATGCAGAGGTTTCACCTTGAGTATTTGCATTAATTAAAATAATGTACTGTGTCTACAGATATAGCTTGCTGTCATGTAATTTTCTGCGTGTTAGTTTCTCTTGCAAAACACAGGTACAGATCACAGTGCCAGTCAAGCCATCAAGTCTTTTTTTTTTTTGTCCACTCTTCTAGCTGGGAAGTTATTCTATATAAAGAATCTGATATTTATATATATATTATATTTTCTATAGTACGATATTTTATTAGCTATGAAGAATATTCTATATAAATTATATGATGTGTATCTGCAGTCCACTGGACACGTTATACTCTAGTGTTTCAGCCACTAAGTGACTACTTGCAGTAGTCTGTAGATTGATTCTTGAATTAATTAAAAATTTCAGACAAATGCCTTTCAATTCTTCTGTGTTAGAATTCTTACTGATTGCTAGCCTGTTCTCTGCTCTTGTAGTATTTCCTCAAACATTCTTCATCAGGAATTATGAGAAAAGGAGAGCATCATGAGACATTGTATGTCTTCTGCTTATCTGATTAGGCACTTATTCATTCCTATTATCGTGTGATCAAATCTATGTGAACACAGGTTTTTGGTGACTTGTCCTTTCCTGAAGAATGTGTCTCAGAGACTGAGGACAAACTCTTAACTGGGAGCCTTATGCAAAGACTTACTGAAGGGAGAATATTTCTGGGTACTCCAAAGAGCTTGACTGCCACCAGCACTGTTGAACGGGCTGGGTTGACTGCTGCAGATAAGAATTTATTTCAGGGAGTCACTGAAATAGAGATTGATGGAAAGCCTCCCTACACAGGTTGGAATAACAGAGTCCCTTTCATCTCTCCTTCCCCTGGTAAACCCATTCCCAGAGCAATTGTTACCTGGAGGTTGTCACCAAAAACTTTCTCCACATCAGCAACTGTTTCCACCCATCCCTGCAGCTCTGAAGACAGTCCCACCCCACTCTCAGTGTGAGAAAAGCAGGGGCTTGTCCTACATCTTTTGAGTCTGCAGCTGAGAGAAGAGGTAACATGTGGAGGATAGAGAGCAGTACTCTCTATACTATGTCCTGGGGAGGGGTGGCTGCTGGGGTAGGACAAAGACACTGCCCTGGCTTTACTTTACTTGTCTATGTGAACATGGCTACTGAAAGCAAATGAGAGAAATAACCCTCATCAGGTGACAGCACTGATAACTGACCAAATACAGTGATAATGACCAAACACGTGACAGTGTATGTGCAGTAGATAGAGGTGACCTGACATCTCTTTTAGTCCTGCAGAACCCAGGAGTGTTTTCTGGCAGAGACCTGGGAAATTAATGTGACAAGTCTGAAAATTTTCCATGTTGACTCAAATCCTGGCAGTTCACTGTGCTTCCTTACATGGAACAACTGGGTTCCATGCATTTGGTGTTAATACATCAGATGCCAAACACAATTATCTGCTTTGAGTGAGCATGATAAACTCTAGAACATAAACTCTGGAGCTGTTCCTAACCCTGTGCAGGGCAGTGGCAATGCATGTGGCATTTTCCCCCATGAGTGTTCCAGTTCAGTCCAGGAATGGTTTGAGATGCCAACCTTTGTGGCACCGTAACTAGCAACAATTTTCCACAACATATGTGATTCAGCAGGATTTCAGCAGTCTCTGTAGATTCCATTCCAGCTCTGTAGCGCAACAGAAGTATCCCTATACCCAGTAAGTTAATGAGACCCAGACACTTTTGACATGTTTTCTTATACACACATAGTTTTGCTGACAGAAGCTGCCTGTGGAAAAGGATGTAGATATAATCTTTTTAAGCAGTGCTTCAGCTGGGGGCCATTGAAGATGGACATATAATGATAGAACAAGGAGGAATGGTTTTAAAGTGAAAGAGGGAAGATTTAGATTAGATATTAGGAAAAAATTCTTTATTATGAGAGTAATGAGAAACTGGAACAGGTTGCCCAGATAAGTTGTGGATGTCCCACCCCTGGCAGTGTTCAATGCATGATTATTTCCTGGCTAATTCAAAATTAATCTTAATATTGCTGTCAGTGTTCTCCTGGTGGGGGGGGGGGGGGGGTTGGAATGTTGGTAGGTCCCCCCCCCGGAATGTTGGTAGGTAGAAAGCCTCATGCCTAATTGCTTTGCAATTATATTTTCCAATGAAATATGTTAATATGCATTATAAAATATCTTGTTCTTGCTTCTATAGTTAAGGGCCTCTCATAGTTTTCATTATGAAACTGTAATTTTAGGGATTTATACCTTTTTCTAGACTATCAAAATTTGCTTCAGGCTGCAGTTTGGCAAATCAAAGTCCCAAGCTAAGAACAGTTTTGTTGACAAAACTGACAGATATTCAATTTTTCTGCTTTCCAATTATTTTTCTAAAATTGAAGAAAAAATACAGATATATATGTGTGTACTTATTTATACATTTGCTGGTGCATGAGTCCAAATATTAGTAATGTATTAATTCAGGTTGAAGTCCAAATGAACTTCCTGAGCTTCATGAATTCTTTTGTTTCCGGGAACAGCAGGAAATAAAAAACTGAAAATATCTCATGATTTTTATACAGCCATTCTCAATTTTCAGTCCTTCTAACGTTCCGGTGTCCTGAGTTCAGCTGTACCAGTCATTTTTTTCCTTCTTAGTATCTGGTGCAGTGCTGTGGTTTTGACTTTTGACCTGGGAAAAATGCTGCTGTTTTTAGTTGCTGCTCAGTAATGTTTACTCCTACCAAGGACTTTCTAGTCTCATGCTCCCCTCTGACAGGGAGGAGAGGAAGCCGGGAGGAAGCAGAGACAGGACGCCAGACCCAAACTCATCAAGAGGTATTCCAAACCACAGCACGTCATGCCCAGTAGGTAAACTGGGGCAGTTAACCAGAAGGGCTAGATCACTGCTTGGATTGGGCTGGGTATTGGTCAGCAATGGTGAGCGGTTGTATTCTCTTCCCTTGTTATTTCCTCTACCATTATTATTACTGGTGGTAGCAGTAATGGTTTTGTGTTATACCTTAGTTACTGGACTGTTCTTATCTGAACCCGTGGGAGTTACATTCTTTCAATTCTCCTCCCCATCCCTCCAGGAGCAGGGTGGAGAAGAAGGAGGGGAGTGAGAGAGAGACTGTGTGGCTGACTGAATTTAAACCATGACCCTCCAGAAAGAAAATGTAAGCTTTCTCTCAAGCAGATTGCACTAAAGGTATTGCAGATCTTGGTTCTTTGGGCACATAGTCACAAAAATTTTGTTTTAAAATTTCTTTGTTTTAAGATTCTTCTTTGCATATTGAAGTTGAGGTAGCTTTTCTCATTCTCTTTTGCAGAAAGGTGGTTTCTTTTTATAACTTTTCTCTTTGCTAGAATTCATTACTTTCCCTGAACAAGCATTGGAAGTTGCAAAACCAATACCCTTCAATTTAACCTTTCTGACAAACCTTGAAACTGTTATTTGCTCTGCAGTGCTGTTACTTTCTGATTTTGTGTACTCATTCATGCTAATTAAAATATTCTATCTTTGGAACTTTTTAGCAGACTCTATTGGCTGTCCATTTTTAATCCGGGTCTTCCCACCCTTTTCTATATGTTTCCCATAAGTGATGCTATTGTTTCTTTTTCTAACATTTCCAACTAAATATTTTGAGGGCTTTTTCTTAACTCACTACATACTTTATGAAATTTATAAAAAAAAAAAAAAATAAGGATGGAGATTAATTGGGTTTATAGGCAATTAAAATAGAACCCATATAATTAACTTGCTTGGCAAAATAAAATGTCCTTGAGATTTTCAGTGCCAAATTCCATGACATACTTGAGGAAGCACTGATGCTATCAGCTACCAGTATTTTATCTATGAAGGGCTACTGGCATAAGCCCACAGAATTCCCAAATAATCGAAGATGCAGCTGGTCTTGATATGTCGTCAGTAAAAACTCAGGTTTTGTTCCATGAATGGTTGTGTAGACGAAGGTCATTTCTATAAACCATATTTGCACATCTGACATCCCTTCTTGAAATTGCCTCCTGGCTTTGATAATACTAAAAGAAATGAATTCTCACTCTTGAAGCTATGCAAGCAAGTGCTTAAAAGTGACGTCTTGAAGGAGAGTCTTGTGAGAATTCCTGTGTGTCACAGAATTGTTATCTCAGCTGCTATCTCACTTTGCTAGGAAATAAAAAGGGCATCCTGGCTTACTGGTGTAATCATCCCTGCCTTACTGGGCATCCTGCAGCTATTAGGAAGTGGTCTAGCACCGAGCACAGGACAGGATAGAATACTTCAGGGTTAGGAAACCCTAACAGCTGGACAAACTGGACTAGCACATTATTTCTTTCCTTCAGAGACCAAACTAAACCACTGCATTAAACACACTTTTTCACCCCAAACTTGTGGCTGGGAGCAACTCCACCATCATGTTTTCCTTTTCCCTTTTGGTCATATTCTGTGAGGTTTTTGTGTTACAGCAATAGATGGCTCAACCCACAGGCCATCAGAAGCTGTGGGGCTGCTGTTGACATTGAAACAACCCTAACTATTCCATGATTCTATGATTCTGTAATATCCTGCCTCTGCACAAGTGGACTAACAGAGCTTGCAATCAGTTTTACTCACCCCCTTTCTCTTTAAGCAGAGTTTTTATAAAAGTAGAGAGAATAGTAGGATTTAATGTTAACTGCTGTATTTGCTGTCCTCTTGCAGCTGTTGAACACTAAGAGTTACTTGGCAACAGAAAGTCTGGATACGACCACAATGATTAAAAAAAAAAAAAGGTACATAAGTGGAAGGGTAGCAATGAAACAGTATAAAATGCTTCCCTCACAAAAAACAAATCTACCATCTAAAGAAAAATTTGTCAGTTGATTTCAGGTTTTTTGTTAATGGGGTTTTCATCTGGAATAAAGTGTTCCCCAGGGCTCAGAGCTAGCCCTGTAAAAGCTGCCAATTGGACAGGCAAACATGTGAGATTCAAAATATGTTATTAGCTTGAATTATAGTTTATGGGGAAAAAAACATTGCAAGTAAATCATCAGGAGCTAGACAAATATTCAGGAAAATATACCCAGAACATTAAGCTTATAATGTGTTTTGTTGTATCTTTTTCCTAAGAACCTTGTATTGCACATCCAAAATGGTCACCCTGTATTCTGCAGAACATCTGTGCTCTTATGAACATCATAAAATGAATCATAAGAACATCATGCCCTTATTGGCAGCATGCATGTCTATGACTTGACAATGTGGTTGACATGGTTGAGTTCATGCATGTCAGGCCACAGGCATTATAGGAGAAGTGAAAGTATTTTACAGCTGAAAAGCTTGATCAGTCCTTGGACCAGCTGCATGACACCCTGATGTCAGTGGCATCAGCTCATGGTGGCACTCCACCAGCTGGTGGCAACTCCTCTGCCTCCATGTCTCAAAGCATAGGATAAGCTGCAGTGCGGTCCTCAGTGAGGACCTGAGGCCCTGGCATGACAGCTGCTCAGAAATGCCTCGTACTTTCTCATACTCCATGTGGATGGCAGGTAGTTTTTCCTGGGAGGAGAAAGACAGGAGCTTCTTCAGGGTTGCAAGGGGATAACAACTGACATGGGAAGAGGAAAGCTGGCATGATGCACACGTGTCCTACTGTCATTGTGGTCCAACACTTCTGCTCCACCATCAGACCTACACACCACTAAGAATTGAAACCTTTCGTTTCCCCGGCTCCCTTTTGTCTCTAAGTGGGCTGTTCAGTTAGGACTCAATCCACTGTCTGTGTGACACACAGGACATCTCACTCCAAACCACTAACCTCTGCTGCTGTCATTTCTCTTTATTAGCGAACTGAGTGAATTAGATCAGTGCTAAGTGCCTTCCCTAATGAAAACCACCTCTGATTTATTTTCTTATTTCTTCTTGTTTTCTTTCAGGCAACTACTTTTTTTTCTTTCTTGTATGTTCTTATTTTCTCAGTTAACAAATGAAAAGAGAAGTAATATTCAGAGAGGTTTCCTTTTGCAGTTCCTCCTGCCATTTTGTTTTTTGTTGTTTTTTTTTCTCTCTGAGAAAGAAAACTGTAGAGAAGAACATATGCTTCCTAAACACAACCTCCTCCCAATTCTTTTGCAGTTAGTAGCAAAAAATCACGGTGAAGAGATTACAGAATATAATATTTACAGAATTTAAAAAATTATAGGTGAACATATTTGCAGCAAAATATATAATATAGGTATGTTCAAAACATAATTTTATTTTTGCAGGTAGAAGAGACACACTGCATATGCCCAAAATGATACCAAATGTCACTCTGCATGCTTTATTTTGCCTCTTTATATCATAATGTGTGTCTGCGTGTGTACACATATGTAGGTATAGATCTATACAGTGCTCAGTAACACATAAATATCTACAAGATATACAAATGCGCTTATCTTTGGGTTTATGTTATCTTACTTTTTTTTCATAAATGACACATTTAATTCTTACTTATGGAATAAAGCTCTTGTTTCAATTTTCATACAATTTTAAATATCTCCTCTGCTTCCAGTTTCTGTCTCCAGTACAGCATAAAAGTAAGCTCCAGAGGATGCTCTCCTTAAAGGAGATGAATGTACAGCAAGAGGAACAAAGCTATTTAAAAAATGGGAGAATCAAAGCTATTTAATAAATGAATTATAAAATGTCGGTTAATAGTCAGACACTATGAGGCAATATGTTTGATCTGGGACATTTTGTGCATGAAATTGTTAGATTTTTTTCATTAAACATTTTAATCCCCCTAAAAGAAATGAAAGATCAAGGTCAGATTTAAAAGTTACATTCAACATGCAAATGCTGTTTGACCTTTCTGGCCACCCAGTTTGTATCACCATTTTACTGGTTCATTTTTATTACATTTTTTCAGGATGGAGAAGCTGAAAGGTTGGATAATCTATCTGGTGAATTATCTTGCATTTGTATCCTTCTTTCCCTTCTCCGTTGTTTTTAAATAAGTTTTAAATTAAAGACATATGTTAAGTGATAAACCAAAAGCATGTTAAGGAAATTAACGTTACATATCTCATACATTGAAATGAGATGTGTAGGAATTGTTTGACTACATGAACTGTAATGACTTGTACTAGTAAATTTGGACTTAGCCACCCACTGGTAATGACATTTGCATTGCATATTCAAGACTGCCAAAAATTAGCTACTGTAAACGTTCTAAAAGTATTAGCTGTATTATCACTCAGAAATAGTGATCACTACTGTATTTTATAGATTGCAGTCTATAGCTTTAAAAATCTGTATGGACCAATGTGTATCCAAGCTATCTTTCATTTTCTCTTTTTGAATCACAGTATGACCCACTTATGCATTAGTGACTACTGATACTCTATTACAACTCTCCTTGCTGTTTCTTTAAATGGTGATATATGGTCTTAAGAAGCTTTGCTTTAAGGTGTGCCAGAGTGGTGTGATCACTGGATTTACAGGTAGTGAAATCAGGGATGGCAGCATTAGGCTGGGGTGTAAGGAAGCTTCACCTGTTCTGCTTAATGTGTCTTTTCATCAGCTGCTGTTACTCTGTAGACAACTAATAGTAAAGACAATAACACAAAAATGCACAAAAATTACCACTTTCACAACCTGTTACTATATGTTGGGTTTACTTGGTCCCTTTTCCTTGAATTACGGTGTTATCTACCTGCCATCCCGCCCACCAGGAACATTTCTGTAGTATGGGTTTAACCGTTCTTTTCTTTTGTTCCACCTCTTCTCAGTGTTGTCACTCTCTGGTTTTCTCCAAATCGAAGTTCCCTTGATCTACTGGCTCATTTAATTTTCATTGTCACTTGTTGCAGAAGATCTTGACAACATCTTTTTTTTCAGGTCTGCCTGGGGAAAAGGGAACTCTGGAGGGAACTGCACCATCCTTATTTGCTGAAAGTTTTGCACAGGCAAAATGGTAGCTATTTCCTGTATTCTGCATCTTTTTCATTCTAAAGAAAAGCCAACTCTGGAATTTCAATAGTGTTATAATTCTGCATTACAAAAGTCAATTATTTCCAGAAATTGTAAGGTTTTAGTTTGCATATTTTAAAACCTGTTTTATCTGAAATCACCAACAGCAAAGGGAAGGGTGCAGAGGTGCCGGACTGCTGAATGGCAATCCCCCAGATTGGCAACGCAAGTACGCTCTAAGAAATTGTAGTTTCCTGAAGAGTCATTGAACCAGGATCTCACTGTTGCACCATCTCACTCAGCCATCATCAGAGGAGGTTCTAAGGATGCTTAGATACTGACAGTTGCTGGAAACCCACAGGAGGTCTCAGGGATGCTTCTTTAACTTCCCATTTAAAAAAAAATAAAAGAAGCTTTTTCATATCTGCATGATTGCCAGGTAATGACATATTTGTACACCCTAACAGCATTTAAAGTATGGTGGAAAAAGTATGATTTTCAATAACCATCTAGTAAGAGATGGTAGGGCTGATCACCTTTATTTCTTGATCCACTTATGCTGCTCTCTTTATGTGTGAGAACTTGAGTGTAAATGCGGAATCCAGCTCTAAATATTCTGTATTATACTGGTAAGATGAAGTTGTTAACCTTTGTTTTCAATTTATTCTTATTTCGAAGCAGATTTTTAAATAAACCAATAGAACTTAATCCAGGAGTAAAATACATTCTAAATACATGCAGGAAAACATGAACCTTATTTTTTTTGCTATCTCCTATCTTCATGTGTTTGCGCAAAATTCCTATTTCTTATTCTCAGATGGCTTTTCCTTTCAACAAATATTTTACATTTAAATATTGTCCCATCCATGCAAATGGAAGACTACCAAGCAATCACCAAAATGCATCACTGAGATGATTGTTTTTTCTTTTTTTTTCATCTTTTCATTGTTTTGAGCTGCTTATGTGCCAAAAATCTTCCTATGTGTACCAGTTCACAGTTAACCATTGCTACACTACTATCCCACAAACACCTGTGGTTAGTTGATATTTAGGATGTGCGTTGAAGCCCATGTTCAGTGCTGCACTGTTAGTGAACTGTTACCCAAGCCAGTCTAATTAAAGCATGATGTGATTATATTTTATATGTGAATTATATTTATATATTAATATTTTAATATATTAATTACATATTAATACATTAATAATATATTATATTTATGTATTATTATGATTATATATATTATGATTCTGATTATCTTGAAATGTTTGCAATAAAACGTTTCTCCTTTGAAAAACATTTCTTTGAGAAGAATGACATGTAACCTCTGCATCCTTTTGTATAACAAACCTTGGATAACCATTTTCTAAACTCCATGAAGGAATTAATTCTCACACACTTCAGGACAATATGTTGTGAATGAAAGCACTGACATATATAATGTACATAGACCACAAAGCATTATTCAACTCCAAAAAGAAAGATTTGTTGGTTTGCTTTTTTTTTTTTTTTTTGTTTGTTTGTTTTGGGGTTGTCCTGGGTTCACCAGTATCAGTCATTTTTCTCCTTCTTAGTAGCTGGTGCAGTGCTGTGGTTTTGACCTTTGGCCTGGGAACAACGCTGATAACACCAATGTTTTTAGTTGCTGCTAAGTCATGTTTACTCTGACCAAGGACTTTCTGAGTCTCATGCTCTGACAGGGAGAAGGGGAAGCCAGGAGGAAGCAGAGGCAGGACACCAGACCCAAACTAGCCAAAGAGGTATTCCATACCACAACATGTCATGTCCATTATGTAAAATGGGGGCAGTTAACCAGAAGGGCTAGATCACTGCTTGGGTCGGGCTGGGTATTGATCGGCGGATGGTGAGTGGTTGTATTCTCTTCCCTTGTTATTTCCTCTATCATTATTATTACTGGTGGTAGCAGTAGTGGTTTGTGTTATACCTTAGTTACTGGACTGGTCTTATCTGAACCCGCAAGAATTACATTCTCTTGATTCTCCTCCCCATCCCTCCAGGAGCGGGGTGGAGAGGAAGGAGGGGAGTGAGAGAGACTGGACTAAAACCACAACAGGGGCTTTCTTTTTTATTTAGCCAAATGGGACTATAACCTGTCTTGCTAGCAATTTGGGTTTTAAATTTTCTTTTATGAAGCTGTGTTACAAACCCAGAATTGATTTCACGTGCTGTTAAATTTCAGGTAGAAATGAAGGATAGCGGTGGATAATGCTTGAAATCCTTGGCAGAATGGTTAACATCTGTTAAAACATAATTAACAACATTCCAAGATGTGTATACACATTTATCAGCTGTGAGATTTGGAACCTGGCTTTGCTCAAGTTGGTGAGGCCACATTCAGAAGACTGTTTGCAGTTCTTCACACCACCCTGTGGAACAGCTCATATAGCAAAGAAAAGAATAAAGCATATGGCAATGAGAGAGATGCAGGGAGCAGAAAATAATGGGTGTTTGCAAAAGCCAGAGGAAGTACAGAGGCTTGCTGTCTGCTGAGAAAGTCAGAAATGCAGCAGAATCTCAATGAGGTTAAATGTATGCAGGAGCCTGAGTAGCTATAAAGCTGGAATAAGCAAGTGCTAAACAAAGAAGTAAAAGATGTTAGGCAGCATTTCCTTATAAGACAGTGAATACAGCATAAGAGATTAAGCTGTTAAGATCAGCACCAGAAATGCTATTTAGAATGTCTGATGGCTGGTAGAAGGCCATAAGCAATACTAAGGAAACAAAACAAAAGAAAGTAGACTCGAAGGGTTTGTTGTGTTTTCCCGTTTCCCATTAAAATTCCCCTCCATATTAAAAAACATGGTTTAAAATATTTGATTGCTAACTGAGATGCACATTAATACAAAAAAAAAAAAAAAGAAAAAGAAAAAAAGTTATGTAATTCCTGAGAACTGCTTTTCTGCTTTGATTCCAAGAAAAAATTCTCCCTGAGCTATAAAAATCTGCCGTTCCACTATTTCATCCAAGTATTTATTCACATTTTTCTGACTTCTCTGTACATTTTTGCTTAATATTTCTTTGTAAAATTAACTAAATATTGGCTTATTGGCTTCCTTATTATTTACATGCTGATGCAATGCTGTGTACAGAGTAAATGGTAAGCTACTAGGTCCCTGGCGTCTTTTTTCATGGTTGTTCAAATGTACTGTGTTATCTCTGAAAAACTTTCCTAGCTTAAACTCTTGTGTTTTAAAAAGCTTAAGCAGCAGAAAATGCAGTGTTATTTCCAGGATCAAGTGTGGCAAGTCATGATCTTGTGGTAATTAATACCCACAAAAGTTATTTATGCTCATGGGTTTTGTTCCAGAAACTCCGGTCATGCTGTGGAAATGCTGTGGCCTCAACATTTTGATCAACACTTTGATCTACATTTTTCAGGGTTGCAGAGAGCACTGCTGTCAGTGCTCCCTTCATTTCTAGAAGTCTGGTAACTCTCCCTAAGACTGGAGCATGGCTCATGTGCCAACAATTCATCAACCTCAATGGACTGTTGCTCTCAAGCTGACATTATGAGTGGGAGGAGCAGGACCAGGTGCAGGGGGAGCAGCTGCATTGCTCCAGACCATGATGCCAGTTGTGTGTAATATTGCACTGTGTGACTGTGCAAGCTGGGCTGGTGCCTCCAGCTGACTTCTGCCTGCTGAAGGCCTTGCACTGAACTGTCTTCCACAGAGAGCTGCTGCCATTTCTTCTTCTTTGTTGAAGATTTATTGCACTAATCTCAGGGGGAATAAAAACAACAAAAAAGGGCTTTTGGAAATCTCTTTGGTCGTATCAAGTGAGATGCTGTGTACCTACATATATTTTTGCTCTCACTGAAAGTCTGTCTGCCTATTTCACCAAGTCTTTCTGTTTTCCTTTCGTTGCATTCAAGACTTGCTGTAGGGGAAACCCTGCCTGTGCTGTAGCCACTATCACTGCAGCACTTAGCACCAGACAGGGCAAGACAGGTGAGATAATTCTTCAAATGCAATAGGATAGCCACCAAATTAATTAAATGCTCCAGAGCTCATCTTTCAGAAACCTGTAATATTTCCATTTTCAGTTATGGCAACAAAGTTCAGATGCTTTAAAGTGGTCTGAGACTGGTGTCCCTAAGTAAATGAGGTAAGAAACATAAAGGTCTTTTCCTCCAGCACTGTTTCTCAGCAATGAGAATATATGATGCTAAGTAACATACACCCTTAAGCACACACTGCTACGTACACTTAGTGACACTATGTAAGTGATGTACACCCATAGGTAATGCCTAAGTGTACATTACTGTGCACCACAACACATCCCCTGGATGGACAAAGTCTGCTGTGGAGTCAGAACCATGAGCAGAAAATCTCTCTAGATGGAGAGTAGACAGCTCACACCTGTATAGGCTAGAGGTAGTTGTTCATGGGACCCACAAAATTTTCCGTATCAGCCTTGGGATACTGGTTTATTTCTGCAGTAATTCTAATGGAAATGGCTGCCATAAAGGCAATTTACACTTTAAATTGAAAGTGTGGTGTCATGCAATTTGTCTGAAAGACAGAATCAATAAAGACTTTTCCCCTAATCTTCTAAATGTAAAGACAGGTGTCTAAAGAGCGAGTGGTTGTGGGTGTCTCCTGAATTTTATCAAAATTCTGATGCCAATTGTCTTTTTCTACACTCATGTCTTCACAGCTGCATTCTGATCTCATTTTTTGTAAATGTGCTATGCAAAAATACCCAGTGAGACAGTTTAACTGGCTTCCTGGGTATGCAGAAACAGAGAAGTATTTATCAGCTTTGCTTGCAGTCTGGTTTGATGAAGCATCAGGTGTCTTTTTTACTATTTACATGTCCCAGAACTGGGATTGGGTGAAGTAACCATTCAGCCAGCTTTGAGGCCATCTGGCCTCAGAGAATAGGAAAAAGCAGCTGATATTTGCAGATATTTTGTCCCAAATATCTAACATGTACCTCTACAGGAAAAGAGAATAAATTAGTCCTAATGTTTTTCTTTAGCCAGACACATTAAAATAGGCTTTGAAAAATTATACCAGTTTATTACACTGTATTTTCTGTACATTTCAGCATGATTAAAATGAGAACAATATTACAGAAAGTAACTGCTCCTTCCCAGCAGCCTTGGGTTTTAACTCAGAACATTACAACAGTTGCTCCTCTTGCCTGCTGAGTGACAATTATTTTTCACATTATTTTTCACAATAATCTGATGTTTAGAACACCTGCAGTGTGAGCTGAGTCTAGGTATGGACAAGTCAGAGTAGGAGGACAATTAATCTGCAAATTCTATTTAAAATAATCATAAAACAATTAGTTATACAGCCAAACTACCAAAATTTTCCTTCTGCTTTCTTAGTAGAGTTTAATTTAAGTAGCAATCACAACCATGATTAGTTTTCTGGGGTTTTGTAAATCTCCAGTACCACTCAAGCCAGTTTTTAATAGGCCCTTATTTAGTAAGTGTATTTGTACAGAACATGTTATTATTGAAGCAACTCAGAAAAAGTCCATGGCTTTTCAGTGTTGGGGATTCTTATTTGGGGTTTGGGTTTTTTGGTGGGTTTTTTGGTGGGTTTGTTGTGGTTTTTTCTTCTGTTTTGTTTTGGTTTTGCTTTTTCCTGGTTTTTTGTTGATGTTGTTTGCTTGTTTTTGTTTTGTTTTGTGTATTTTGTTAGTTTGTTTGGTTTTGTTCTTTCCATACACATTTTTTAGCATTTTTTTCTCTTTGTTCTATCTCCAAACCCTGCAATAAACTCTGCACCAAATCTTTACTGTAATTGGAACATTATAGCAAAATAAGTAATGAGGTGGGTTTCCTTCTGAAATAAAAGCTGTTTTTAAAAAAATAAAGTCAAGGATTTTGTTAGATCATTTTTTTTTCTCCTTCATGTATATATTTTTGTTATATAGTCACTAGCTTATTCTATTTCAGACAGCCAAGACTGAATGTTGTGTGGACATTATCTACTCTCATGAAAGACAGTAAGAGATTTACTGTTCACATAAATAAAACATGGACAAGCAGCAGAATGACCTTCAGCAGATCTGTGTCATGCCCCAGAGGATGCTAAATGGCCTTGATTGCCCTGACAAGCCTCATCTGGGGCCTCTGTACATATCCGCTGACCCCATCTCTCATTCATCAGCACAAGAGCTGTATTTAAGCCCAGTCCTTGGTAGGTCTGAGTTGCAGATGTGCTTGTTTTCAGCACTGCTTTTTTGTTGTTTTTTTTTTTTTTGTGTGTGTGTGTGTGTTTTGTTTTTTTTAAACTTGTATGGGCTTTTGATATACAGTCTAGCATTATTTCCTGGTTGGTGACTGTCTGCTGCTTCTGGGTAGGCTTTGCTCATAAGCCCCTTGATTCCAAGGACAGTGGTGTAAGTTGCTTTTGTGGGTTGCTTTGTTTGTTGGTTGGTTTTGGGAGTAGGAGGGCTCAGTTATGTGCACCTTCATAGTGATGTGTTTAACTTTCATCTTTGTACTTTTGTTGGTTTTCACAGCGTTAAGTTTTATGGGGCAGAGAAAGCATGAACTAAAGGTGTGAATATAAAGGCGCTGAAAGCAGTAGAACTTGCACAGGGTGAAAACCCTGATCCCACCCACCTACCTGAAATTTGAAAGCTCTTTGTCTGGTAAATGTCTGTATTTCATGGCAATAAACTTCTTTTATGCTGGACTCTAAACATAAAGATAATGGATGAGGAGCTAACACTATTACTGATTTTCAAGAGAATCACCAAAAAAAAAATCATAATCTAATCTTCCTAGCATCTTTTTCATACCAATGTATAAAGTGAATGTAGGAAAGGTAAGAAAATTCAGGAAGCTATCTATAAGCTTTTAATTAAAGGTCCAGCAGATGAATGCCTTTGCAATGCTCATCACAGGGTCTGCCTGTGAAAGGGAGCTCAATCGTTCTATTGGTAAAATTAGACAAAGATATGGAAGTAACTTGTGATATGAATTCCAGGAAAGAAATAGCTTAAAGAAACATTCCCAAAGGAATGAAACTGTTGTCACCAAAACTACTACAATTTTTGTTTCTTTTTTTTTTTTCCCATTGAAGAATCTGAGTGGGAGTTGTAGACTGAGGCATAAAGATAACTAGTTAGACCAGCTGGGTCTCTGCAAAGACTGGTTAAAAATGGCAATTAAAATTGGAGGAAACTTTCTATCTCTCCCACTCATCCATGGTGATTGATGGTGGCATAATAGCCCTTTGGGAGAGTACTATAAAAGCAGGTGGAGAAAAGCTGTGTATTTTGGGGGCTGTATATAGTTATTATATGAAAAGGAGAATAACACTGGCTGCTGCGAGTGGGGAAAGAATAGTTTAGAGGGTAGAAATTTTGCATCATGGACTTCCTCTGCCTTTGAATTTTGGCTGAGTCCTGGATTAAAGACAGCCTTTCATATTTTCAAATTAACCAATAATGTGGAATACAATGTCATAGGATTTCTCTTTTTTTTGCTTAAGATTGTCAGTTGAAAAATTCATGATGAATCAAGTTATAGCAATATTTTGTCCAGAAAGTGCTGAGGCATTTTGGGGGCCAAATATGCTGCATGAAATATTTTCTGTATCCATTAAGATCTAATCTCTCATTTATCTCACTTTGGTTTCTTTTTATTAAGATTAAGACAGTAGTGTGTCCAAAGAAACATTGATTTAACAGGAAAAAAGTGTCCTTGCTATTCATGATATTCATCAGAAAAAAATTACAGGTTACTCTGCTTTAGAAAATGACACTGGAATAACTGAATATTCCCAGCCAATTCTTGTTTCCAAGTCACAGTTTCTGTATCAGAAATAGCTGTGGATTTTCAGCCCCACAACATATATTTGCAGTAAATAGGTGTGGGAACAGTGTCAGTGAAAACTGCTGACAGTTTTGGATAATTCCTTCATTAAATCATGGTGATGACAGAAATCTTAGAGCAAGTATGGAAAACAAAAAGAGGAACCAAATAAATGACAAAGTTTTATTTTCCCATGAAATGCCATTCTTAGCATAAGTTAATTCACTGATACTTCATTGAAACTGAGGTAGCAATGAAGATCCCATTTCCAGACCAGGCTTGTGCTTGAAGCTTGAACATGGTGCAGAGTTCATCCTCCTGTAGTGTCACCCTAAATTCTTTGCCTATTTAATCCATTTTCTTTATGAGGTATTTCAGTAACCCAGTTCTATAGGCAAAAAGTGCTTACAGAAGTCAGATTTCAATGTCATTCTTTCAAGTTGTCATGGAAACTGCCTTTTAAACTTTTATACACAACTATTCTTGATGGAGGCATATGCTAATCTAATCAGAACAGAGGAAAAAATGTTGTGTGGACTATCTGGCCTGGCACAGGCTGTTAATCTTCAAGTTTGAGCACATGCAATGAACCTGCAGAGGGTAAAACAATAAAAAACTGCTTAGAAAAGAGCTGTGTGTATGGTGAATGGACTATCAGCTGTGGCTGAGTGCAGAAGCTCTTGTGATGGTCTCCAATGTGACTGTATTCTGATGCTGATGTCACAACACCGTGATTTCAGCATCAACATCCATTTCCTTTGAAGTTCCTTGTAGCCATTGTGAGTCACTGAACTCCCCAGGACATTGGAAGCTTCATCCACAAGGCACCATTGAAGTGACTGACACCAGTACCCTGGGGTTGGGGCCAGACCAGACACTGGTATATCTGACTTCCCAGCCATGTGACAGTGGTGCCTCTTCCTTTTCAGTGGGAGCAAAGCCAAGTTGTAAAAGTCCCCAGATTTCCCTGATTTGATTATTCCTCATGGATTTTTCAGTAGCTTTGCCTAAAATTAAGGTCATTAAAACAGTGACAATCACTAACAGTGAATGGGTTTCCACTCATAATTTTGAGAGGTTCCTGCCTTGCTGCTTCTGCTCTAGTGCTATTTGGCCAACACTTTACTCCAGCTTTTGGTGGATCAGTAGGGGCAAAGGAACAAGTAGCTGAGGAAGCATTTAGGAAAAAGTTAAACATGTTTTTAGGACCACTGTACATTGCAGATGTCCTTTAGAAGGGCCCTTCCTGTAGTTTCTTATTCGTATTCTTATCTTTCTTAGCAATGACACTTCAGGTTTACCACCTCTACCTTTGCACCTCTGTGTGGCAGCAGTCAGAAGAGATGGAAATAGATTTATTTTCTTTTTTTACTTTTTTCACCCTATTATGGATGCAAATTTTGTTCTGTGGGTACAGAATACTAACACAGTATTGAGAGCATCAGAAGTATTGTATCTTTACTTTACTCCAAGTCACAATCCCACATAGCTCAATGTGGAGGTGTACCATCAAGCTTTAAGACCATTATCATAGAAAAAAATCTTATGCCATGCTTCCTTTCTTCCACTGTAATAAACCTGGGGCATCTCAGCTACCACAGGTTGTTCTCAATGAAGTCACAGTCCATCAGAAAAGCTGATGGGCTTTTTTTTTTATTATTATTCTGGAATGCACTGGAGACAGCAGGCTTGGCTAGACTCTACTCTGGGCATCATTTTCCGAAACAAGGTGGCATGTTTCAGTTTTTCCCACTGCAGCAGGACATTGGGAGACTTGTTAGTGTGTAATTAGTGCTCACTACTGTGCATCATGGTATGAGTAAATAAACCCTGCAGAGGAATAGGTGTGTGCTGGAAGTCTTTAAATCATGGTGTCATGTGGAAGAAATGAATGCAAAATTATATTGACTCAGAACTTCTCAAATTTAATGTCTTTAATGTGATGTAGTGCATCATCAGACTATGTTCTACTGACACCCACTAGACCCTCTCTAATAAATCTACCTTCATTGTAAAATTCATACTGTGTCTGACCACAAAATCTCTTGGCCATCAAAATTTAGTAAAATTCCTACAGTCAGTGTGTGAACAGTGGCCTGGTTTTGAGCTTGATAGACATTGCTCTGAGGTCCTTTTAGACAGAACCCTTCTGTGTCTTCCTCACAAAACATGAGTTTGCAGCAGTCAGAACTAATTTTGTGTCTTTTAATATTTACACAAACATCTCTATGGCCAGAAAATGTTCAAACTTAGAACAAAAAGCTATACATTGTAATTAATGGTAGATTTATGTCCACTGAGATGTTTTTTGAGTTCAGCACTTGTTTATTTATTTGGATTTATTGATTTATTATTTGGAATTGTAATATAATGGAATCCATGTCAAAGCATAAATCAGTCCATTATCATATTTTCTGTGACAGAAAGATAAATTATATGTTTTGAAACAAAATGAGTTCAACAACATGTACATTTCTATGGAGAATATAGCATGCATATGCAGTTGATTTTCTGTGTAAATGGCAAATAACTTCTGGCAAGAAACTTGCCATTTAATCCCTTTAGGTTAATTTTCCTTGTACTCATTTGGGTGAGTCTCTATAGTATAACCCATGTTTCTATATTTTTTATTCCTGTCTGAGAATTGTAGCTATATTATCAGTTGTTTCAAATGGGACAAACTTGCCTTCCCAGGCCTGTCATCTGTTCAATAAGAATTCTCCTCTAACATGCTTTGGGTTTCCCAATTCTTTCTCTATCCTAAAAGTCTTCCTTCTTTTCATAGCTGCATAGTCTAAGCTGCCAGGTCATTTTTTTAACCAGCAGTAACGTGGCTTCAGTAATTGTTATCTTCTAATATAAGGTCATGAAAGGATGCTTTGCTAATTTGGACCTTGGACACATTTGGACATGCTACTAGATGCATTCAGACTTGTAAATATTTCAGTTTTCTTCTTTTTTCTTAAATTAACCACTTAGCCTACAACAGGGGCGATACTGTTGTGGGGGTCTGTTACAGGCCACCGGCTCAGGGTGAGGAAGTTGACGAGGCCTTCTACAGGCAGCTGAGAGCAGCCTCACAGTCACAGGCCGTGGTCGTTGTGGGGGATTTTAACTTCCCTGATGTTTGCTGGAAGGACTACTCGGCAACCCAGCCGCAGTCCAGGAGGTTCCTCCAGTGTATGGATGATAACTTCCTCATGCAAATGGTGGATGAAGCAACCAGGAGAGGTGCGCTGCTGGGTCTCATCCTCACTAACAAGGAGGGTCTGGTCGAAGCAGTGAAGGTTGAGGGCTGCCTTGGTTGCAGCGACCACGAGATGGTAGAATTCAGGATCTTGTGTGGTAGGGTCAGTAGAATAGCAAGTAGAATCGCAACCCTGGACTTTACCAGGCCAAACTTTGGCCTCTTCAAGCAATTGCTAGGGGAAATCCCATGGGCTAGGCTGCTTGAAGGGAAAGGGGCCCAAGATAGTTGGTTGACGTTCAATGACTGCTTTTTCCGAGCTCAAGATCGGAGCATCCCGACACGTAGGAAGTCAAGGAAGAGGGTCAGGAGACCTGCGTGGCTAAATAGGGAATTGCTCGGTATGCTCAAGTGGAAGAGGAGAGTTTACAGGTCATGGAAGGAAGGGCTGGCCACTTGGGAAGAATATAAGGCTGCTGCTAGAGGATGTAGGAAAGCTGCTAGGATGACTAAGGCCTCCTTGGAATTAAAGCTGGCGAGAGGGGTCAAGGACAGCAGAAAGAGCTTTTTCAAATACATGGCAGATAAAACTAACACCAGAGGCAATGTAGGCCCGCTGATGAATGGGACGGGTGCCCTGGTGACAGAAGATACAGAGATGGCAGAGTTACTGAATGCCTTCTTTGTCTCTGTCTACTCTGCCGGAGGCAGTCCTGAAGAGCCCTGTACCGCTGAGACCTCAGATGAAGATAGGTCAACGGAGCGGTTTGCCTTAGTCGATGAGGAATGGGTTAAAGACCAGTTGAGCAATCTGGACATCCGTAAATCCATGAGTCCAGATGGGATGCACCCGCGGGTGCTGAGGGAACTGGCTGCGGTCATTGCTAGACCGCTCTCCATCATCTTTACCAAGTCTTGGGAAACGGGAGAGGTGCCTGAGGACTGGAGGAAAGCAAATGTCACTCCTGTCTTCAAAAAGGGCAAGAAGGAGGACCCGGGTAACTATAGACCGGTTAGCCTCACCTCCATTCCTGGGAAAGTGATGGAACACCTTATCCTTGGTGCCATCTTAAGGCATATCAAGGATAAGAGGGTTATGAGGGGCAGTCAACATGGCTTCACCAAGGGGAAGTCATGCTTGACCAATCTCGTAGCCTTTTATGAGGAAATAACACGGTGGATGGATGACGGCAGAGCGGTGGATGTGGTCTACCTCGACTTCAGCAAAGCGTTTGACACGGTCTCCCACAGCATCCTTGCGGCTAAATTGAGGAAGTGTGGTCTGGATGATTGGGTAGTGAGGTGGACTGTGAACTGGCTGAAGGAGAGAAGCCAGAGAGTTGTAGTCTATGGGGCGGAGTCTAGTTGGAGGCCTGTATCTAGTGGAGTGCCTCAAGGGTCGGTACTGGGACCAGTATTATTTAATATATTCATCAACGATTTAGATGAGGGAATTGAGTGTACTATCAGCAAGTTTGCTGATGACACTAAGCTGGGAGGAGTGGCCGACACGCCAGAAGGCTGTGCTGCCATCCAGAGAGACCTGGACAGGCTGGAGAGCTGGGCGGGGAATAACTTGATGAAATATAACAAGGGAAAGTGTAGAGTCCTGCATCTGGGCAGGAACAACCCCAGGTTCCAGTATAGACTGGGGAACGACCTGTTAGAGAGCAGTGTAGGGGAGAGGGACCTGGGGGTCCTAGTGGACGACAGGGTGACCATGAGCCGACACTGTGCCCTTGTGGCCAAGAAGGCCAATGGCATCCTGGGGTGTATTAGAAGGGGGGTGGTTAGTAGGTCGAGAGAGGTCCTCCTTCCCCTCTACTCAGCCCTGGTGAGACCTCATCTGGAATATTGTGTCCAGTTCTGGGCCCCTCAGTTCAAGAAGGACAGGGACCTGCTGGAGAGAGTCCAGCGCAGGGCAGCTAAGATGATTAAGGGAGTGGAGCATCTCCCTTATGAGGAAAGCCTGAGGGAGCTGGGTCTCTATAGTTTGGAGAAGAGGAGACTGAGGGGTGACCTTATTAGTATATAGAAATATATAAAGGGGGAGTGTCACGAGGATGGAGCGAAGCTCTTCTCAGTGGCAAACAATGATAGGACAAGGGGAAGTGGGTACAAACTGGAACACAAGAGGTTCCACTTAAACTTGAGAAGAAACTTCTTCTCAGTAAGGGTGATGGAACACTGGAACAGGCTGCCCAGGGAGGTTGTGGAGTCTCCTTCTCTGGAGACATTCAAAACCCGCCTGGACACGTTCCTGTGTAACCTTATCTAGGTGATCCTGCTCCGGCAGGGGGATTGGACTAGATGATCTTTTGAGGTCCCTTCCAATCTCTAACATACTGTGATACTGTGATTTTTGTAATTTATTGAAAAATGATTAAACTCCCAATCACTTAAGTGAATATTTAATATTCAAATTTAGCTTATGATGAATTTTTGTGTTTAAGAACTGAAAATAAAATCCAATTCCCAGTATTTTGGGTTATCTTTTTTCGTGACAAGTGTGAAAAGCTAGTTACAGATGACCATTGCGTTACCTTCATTTACTTGCTGTAGCAGCCTTAACATAAGCCTGACACATGTTAATAGACTGTATGCATTCAGTCCTGGAATCACTGAACGACTGTTTATAGTAGTCCGTCTCAAAAGAATTGCTTAGTTTCAGTCAGAATCAAATCCAGCTTTCTTTCACTCAGGTGTCTCTTTTGAGTTCAGTGTGATTGTACATGTGAATAAAAATAATTCAGCTTAGCCTCCTGTAAGATTTTATCTCATAGTGTCAACAGAGATGAGGAGGTTGTTCTGCTCACAGCTCTGTGCCATCCACCACATATTTGCTGCTCTATTCACAACCAGGTTTGAGCCAATTTTCTGAGCTTCAGATTTCAGTGAGGAAAGGATTGCTACTGTGAATTAAGCCAATTGTATACAACCCTATAACCACTTTCTCTACCTCTTCTTCAATCCATGGAGGACAGAGAATTCAGATCTGTAAATACAAGATGGTTTTAAAGGGCAGTATTGCTACAAGGCAAATATTTTCTTAACATCAAGAGAAATATGAGACTGAAGACCACAGTGTTGGTCCGTATCATGTTTTGTGCAATCCAAAAGGAGTAGCCGTACCTCAAGGAGTTGAGAGCACTCTTCTTGGATTTCTACCCCTGAAGTATGCCTTATGTGCTACTCCTCCTGATCAGGATACAGAAGGCTGTCAATGGTAATTTCTTTCTTAGGCCTCCCAGCCTCCATATAAAGCTTTATTTTTAAGAAGGTATCACCATTCACATATTTTAAGCAGTGAACCTGTTTCCCCTCATGAGGAAGAGAATGCAATTGTGACCGTTCCTTGTTTCTTTCTTGTCCTTTCCAAACAGACTCCTGGAAGAAATCTTCTTCCAGAGCTTGCTAGCGCATCATTTGCTGCTTCTCTAGCCAGGACTTGAGTTTTGTTGAGAAATCCTAGAGTCAGTGTTTCCACATGTAAGTTTGTGATATATTTTGACCAAGCATTTATCATCTCTGTATGATGCCATTTGGAACAGCTAGGTTAAAACTACAGGTTTTGCTATGAGTAATTTTTAATAGAATTACCTTACTATCTTTTTTTTTTTTTTTTTATCATTTTAAGCTCTTTTGTTGCATGGTGCAGCGTTATCTCAAAGAATTTTTTTTCACGCATTATGCTCTTGATGGGTCAAAATTTCAAAGATGGGGGATCATTTGTTAAATACTACTGACGCTTACTGTTAACTTGTAGAAATAGAGTCAACTGAATGCTCACAGTGGGTAACATTATTTGAAAAAAATTGACTTTGTGCTTCACTTCTCTTGTTCTGTTTTCGTGTCTTAACATGGAACATATTTCACAGGTCTGGAGCTCTTGTAAGGATAGAAAGATGGATTTTTTGCTAAAGTTTTTCCTCTCTCCATCCATCTCTTGCACACATTTAGCTAAAATAGGTGTCTTCAGCTCTTCTGTGGCAATCTTTTTAAATTTTTTGAAAAATTTATTCCTGAATTGTTTGGAGAAGGCTGTATTACATCTTTATTTACTTCCTTAACTTTTGCTACACCTGCTTGTATACATATGTATGTATCTGTGTATACATATGGTACAGGTCCTCAACAAACATGGCTGCCTATGAAAGTCCCATGGCAAAACTTTAAGGAAAACTTAAAAGCTTTAAAAACTTTAAAACTGTGAGGAAACACAAATGACTCAATTTTGCAATTTGTAGCCATGAACTTTAACTAGACAGTGTGGCACATGGGAGAGAGGGCTAAAAGGTGCAGGTAAGTCTGAGTCATTTCTTGAGAGACAAGAAATGTGATGAAGAGGACAGCATTTTTCATAGTGTCTCACTAAAACCACACAGCTGTGCTTTTTCTCCAAGAGTCAAAGAGTATTCAGGCCGTTTTTCTGCAGCTTATTTTCAGAAAGCTTGCAGGTAATGTAAATTCTCTAAACTTCTACTGTGTCTGAATTTAGTGGCCAAGCAGCCAGGGATACTTATATACAAGAGCACAGAATAGACAGGCCAGAAACTTGACTGAACAAGCATTTAGCAAAACTGACACTAACCACAAAAGTTTTGTCTCTTTAGGCTCAGAGGAAGTCAATCCTGACACTGTGTGGAGTTTCCCCTCTCCCCCATGCATATTTCAGTTTCCTGAAGTTCCTGTGTATGCTGACTCCTGTCTGTTTCTTTGGAAACAGGACTGTTGTAAGATACAGTAAAACCTGGCAATATTAGTTTAGACAGAGATGGGCAAGATCTCCAGCTTTCAGATATATACCAGATATTGCAGAAACCATGACCAAAACCAGAGAGACTACAACACTGAGAGATGGAATTGGAAAGTCACAGGAACATGCACCAAAGATGAGAGTGCCAAGGGAAGAAGAGCACACTAGATTTAGTTGCCTGTAGTTTTAGTATCAATTGACGGTCCAAGAACTTTTTTTGGTTTGACACTGTGATACTGCATGGGCTGGACAAATGAGTATTAGTGACATCCACGCACTAGATTAGTCCCAGCCCGCTACAAACTCAATCTCTTGAAAAAAAGTTTCTCATCACAGGTGATGCTGATTAGGAAGTACAGACTTCTGCTGTGCTTGGGCTGCTGTCCAGGGAAGCATTCTCATATAAGTTAACTGTGCCCCTGGGAAAGCAGGGTGAGAAATGACTGGTTGAAAAGAAACACTTGAGCAGTGTGAGGGCCTTTCTGAAGAAGACACTATGAGTTGTTTTTTTCTGTTTCCTGCTGGGAGTTTTGCTGATACAGTAATGAGTGCAGACCTGGCCCTTAGCATGTTCCCTCCTGCCAGAGTGATGTCAGGCAGCTGGAGCAGGGGGGTCCTCACTGTCATTTTGTAGCCCCCATGGGCTGTGAAGACCAATCCCCAGCTCTGTCTTATGCAGCTCCAGAAAGCCTTCACTCTTCTCTGGGTTGGATAAAGGTGTATTTAAGGAGAGTCTGTACAATGTACGCCCACAGAAGGCTGTCCTGAGCTGTTGCCAGCATCACCTTTCTCATGAGTTCTCATAGAGTATCAGCTCACTGGCTTGAAAGAGGTAGCATTTGGTTTCACTCAGGAAAATGTTTATATGCCTGTAGTCAGGAGTTCTGAAAAATATATAAACCAGGAAACCTTCTCACATTCTCAACAGAAAGAAATCTTTTCCCAGTGCAATGGAAAATCTGGGAATTGTCATACCGTTTCCTAGATCATAACATCTCCAAGCAATTTGCTCAATTACACACTAATGAAATAATTGCCTAATTGCTATCAACAGCTGAGTGTCAATGTGATGATTCTACCCAGGACTTGACAGCAATTAACCTTTCCATGGCACAGAGGCTGCTGTGCTAGCAAAGGCAAACTGAGCCCAGGCAGCAGGCACTGCCTCTGAGCCCTTGTTTAGAGGTGGGGAGATGCCACAGAAAGCCACAGGGCAGCCCAGCAAACAAATGGTTGGATTAGATCAGACAGATCAGCACTCTGCCATTTTTGTAATGATCCTTGTGAGAAAATGCATGTTTTTTTGTGAGAGTTTTTCAGTCTGAAAATAGGAAATTACACTGGGAAAGGAATCTTCTCGATAAAACTCAGAGGACACCTGATTCATACAGTCAGCAGCCACTGGCATTTTATGTGGTGCCTAAAGTGTTGTTTAAACCCATCCTAGTTAGCTTTATAGCAACAGTTTCAGGTACCATCCAGCTGATACAGCAAAATATTTGACCTGTTGAGTTTGTACACTCTGTGTTGGCCATGCTTTGCAGCCCCTGCTGAAATTTCTAGCTGTGATTCAGGTAGCAGTCAATGCCCCAAGTTACCTACATGACACTGCATACGAGTAATGACTGCAAAGAATACCCTTATTTAATGCTTCTGAATTTTGTTCTGTAATATTCAAAGAGCATAAAGAGGCTGAGGAGCAAGGAAACAAGTAAGGAAAGAGGTGTTTTGGTGGTTTTGGTTTTTTTCTTCTTTAGGCCCCTAAATAAACTAGACAATGACCTTTGGACATTTATCTCTTTTTCCTGCTTAAAGTATAAAATGATTTTGTATGAGGGGTGAAGTAAATGTTTGTGACAAGTCTGTAACAATGACTGAGACCACACATTTCAGTATGACATGAACTGAAGCCACAGTAATTTCTGCTCTCTAATACAAAAAAAAAAAAAAAAAAAAAAAAAAAAACCAAAACCAACAAAGCGGTAAAATGTAAGAATAACAACTACTGAAAGACTGCTTTTCAGGTCCTGCAGCTACACAGCTCAAAAATATGTTGAGACAGATTTTATAGGAAGTTGTATAATGCCACCTCTGTGACTGTGTGCGTACGTGTGCACATGTGTGCATGTGCCACGTCCCTGCTGCTCAGACACTGATCTATGTGCACGAGTTGTCTGACATCAGTCTGGCACATCACCGTCAGAGCAAGGAGCAAAGTCTGTGCTCTTAACCCACCCGATGTGGGTCTTTTGGGTCTGGAAGGAGAATAAGAGCCATTTGATCGCTCTTCTGCCTTCTGCAGATAGGCAAGGACTGTCTCTGCACCTCTGGGAAAATCAGAACAAGTACTTGGCACAAACATTTGTAGTTTGGCATGATATGCCTCTCAGGTTTCTTCAATGTCCTTCTTAGCTGAGGTGAACCTCCAAACTTCATGTGTGAGCAGATAGAGTATTTCTCTGCTTCTCCAGACAGTGCCATAGAAGGACATATTCACGTTTACAGATAATGCTAATGCCCACAGCTTCTCATCTCCTCCCATAATTGTATTGGTGTTTGTCACTCTGTTATAAAGCCAGTTTTCTTCTTTTCCATCATATTGATCACTCACAGTGTGTGAACAGTAAATACTTTTTATTGACACCTGGTTTAATAAATACATTGATAATACTCTGGATATATGTAACATGACCCTACAGACAAGCAGGTGGCTTTCATACTGGGCTCAAATAAAGATTCTAGTGCCACTAGCTGCTTGCATGTCCCTTTTCTCATCCTTTTGCAAGTTGTCTTTTATGGTATGGTAAAAAAAAAAACCTCTGTGATACAGCAAAAAGTTTTCCTGTGTAACTGCCTGCCTTGCAAATTTCTTTGCATTTGGCAAATAACGTTTTCTGTTTCGAATACTCCTTCATCAGGTTATCTGGGAGGATGCCTGGTTGTAAATTGCTGAGATTCTGGTACAGACTGGTACAACTTCCTGAGTCCACACCAGGCTGCTTACTCTGGGAGCTACAAGATATTCACTTACAAAACTGTTAAACTTCTGCATCTGTGGGCAAGGCAGCCAAGCCAAGGGAGAATCTGAACTTATCACCTTGCATATGTACTTCCATTACCCCGTTTATTTCTGCATTCAATTCATACATCTGGGACTGTGCATTAGTCTTTGCTTTAGAGACTGTTACAATTATACTGTAAAAAAAAAGTCCATAGTTATGGCAGATGTTGCATAAATCCAGAGAAGGTATAATAATTTTGGGGCATTTTGCTCTTTTAAACTTCCATGCAACATTTCTGAGATTTTAATTCAGTGACCTGTGTATCAGGTTGCTATTTATTTCTGAGTTTTGATCCTGTGTGTCTATCTTACAATTTTGATTGATGTACATTCAGTCTAAATGGCAGTCTGAGCTTCTAAAATCACAGGGGTGAAGTTGTACCACATGCGTGTGCGTAGATATATAATGTTAACCAATATACAAAGCCAATATTGAGGAAATTGACACATTCCCATCCTTTATGTGCACAAAGCAAATGAATTATATCTGCTGAGGGAATCATTACAGTGGCTTTTCAGACATTTATTGGTTTCAGTTATGAATTACCACACAGTATTAGCCTAGGTTTCTCAGCTAAACATATTCTAATGCATTTTTTTGGTCTACTGACCATTAAATACATTTTTAGCAAATAGGGGAAATGTTTATATGGTTATTTTGCTTCTATAAATGTATGAAATTTCTATCTGCAGTTGCCATAACTGCACATAATGATTGGGTTTTTGAGTTCTCAGTATGTCTACATAGTCAAATAGGAACTGAGACTCTATGAATTTGAATGTCGTTTTCACAAAAACTATGGTGGTTTGAATGTGAAATTTGAAACCTGAGGAAGCAGTCTTAGCATACAGTATCTCAACTTCAGTTTTGTTCAGACTGTTTTGCCCTCTTTAGCACAATCAGATACATCACACCTGCCTGGGCTAGAGCAAAACTTCAACTATGATCCTTATCAGGGAGTGTGGTTGTGTGAGGCACCAACAAATACTCAAAAGAATCATTACTGCTACCCAGTGCAAAACAAGAAACATAAAGGAGGTGTTTGGAAGTCAAGGTTGATCTCTTCTTGGGTATTGCAATAAAACAGCAAATACATATCTTTTGGGCATTATTTCATGTTTTTAAGCACTTTCATCCCATTACCAGATAACCTGGTTATATGTATTTAATGGCATTTATGTAGTGACAAAATTGCCTCAATATAATTTCTATTATAAAAGGTAGTGGATTTCTTTCAGTCAGGAAATTAGGTGGAATAATTTAATTTTTATTTTTCATCAGTAATATCACAACAGTGAATTTTATAGCATATCTCTATTGGGGCTACAGTGTGCTTTGTACTTGAAATGGTATCTTTGTGAGTGGTTAGTGTTTTCACACTATGTTTGTTGTTAACAAGAATCCATATCAGGTGAAAATAAGGTCTTTCTGTAGCACTAACTGAAGGAGATGGAAGGGTTTCATTAGACTGCACCACCAGCAAAGACACAAGACATAACCGATAAGAGTATATGGCAGGCTTTTCAAATGTTAGGCTGTGTATAAGTATCCACTTGACCTGTGTGCTTGGGTTTCTCATATTTTTATATTTTTTGACAAAAATAATCAGTGGAATGAGTTAAACATTCTTATGTGTCGGGAGAAGCTGATGGTTCTTTTTTTGGTCTTTTTAAACACTCCTCTTTTCATCTTGCTGGCTAACAGATAACTGTTTTTTCTGTGCATCTACAATTAAGAAAGGTGAAATTATTCTTATGTAATTTAGACCATTACTGAATTTTAAGATGAACATTAATTGTTTTTCTTCAGTGATTGGCACATATCAGAGGTAATATAATGACATAATGGCAACCTACAGCATTGCTAAGCAGACTCCTGGCTGCATTCTTCTCATCTCCTTCAAACAATAATTTTCAGTCATTTTGAGGGGATTCTGGAGATTTGGCAAGCTGCAGCCAAAGTTCAGTTCAGTGCTATAGAAAAAGCAGAACTCCTGGATCAGAGAAGGAAGTGGGAGGCTGATATATCCTGTATGAGACATGAGTGGTTATAAGTCTGGCTTCAGCTCTGTCGTATTACGTGGTTTAAAACGCCATCCAACAGAAAGAGGCCTGAACCTGTGAGGACAAGGAAAGTCAAGAGACGTGTTCTGCAACTAATCCATCTGTTTAAAGTCCATAGGTTTATAAACATTGCACACACTGAATATATTCTGTAAACCAGGCTGGATGTAGTCTAAACAAACCTTTAAAAAAAGCTGGGATGCCAGTCAGTGGGAAAGTAAAGTTCACTTTCAACTTCAAGTTTCATGTGAGATTTTTGTCTTATTTTAAATTAAATTACGTTTATGTGGTTTTGTTTAATGAAAATATTTGTCTGGGGTTTTTTTAGCTTTTTTTTTTTCTTGGAATTTTAAATATCTTGAGTGGAAAAGACTATTTACAAACCACATGATGTACCTGGAAGACAAAATGCGAGTTTAACACAAAATCAAACTTCAAAAATTTTGTCAGGAGTCAAAGAAGTGCTTCCCTTAGTGCTTGCCATTCAGATTGTAGAAAGGCAGCACAACCCTGTCTTCCCTTGGCCTCATTCCTTTCTCCCATCAGAGTTTTCCCACCCTGCCATAAGCCCACAACCTGGTCTCCAGGCACCATCCCCAGTCAAGGGAGGTATGTTCACTTCTTGTTCCTGCCTGCATGCCTGAGCACAGAAGGTGAATGGCTGGCTGCTGTCCCCATCCTGGCTGCACCAGTCTGGTGCAAGAGTTTGGCCGGATCTCCACACAGCAATGGGTGCACCGTGTACTTTAGTTTATATTACCATTATTCCGTCTCATATAAACAACCTGTACCTATTTTACTTTTTCTGCAGTGGCCCTGATTTTCTTCATTTTGGACCCTTGTTTGGTAATTTCATCCTTGCTCACTGGCCCTGTAAGCCAGAATCCCTTCTTTCATTCAGATGGTGAGTGATAGTGTCGCCCCCACTGAGACTTTCTTTTCTCTACCTTTAATGCATAAAAATGTGTCCTGGGGCTGCTTCATTGCTTCAGGGCAAGTTAGGATTGATCAACCACCTTCCCTGTCCTGTTTTGTCCAGGGTCTGACACTCCCCACATAAGCATATAACCAGGTAAGGGTTAGCTGTATGAAGGCACACTCTCTCTGAACATATGGTGGACAGATTCTCTGACCAGCATAGGCAGAATCTGTTTTGCTTTCTGAGATCCAAAAGTCTTTGGAATTGCTTTTTTCAGTTTTCATGTTGCTTGTGTAAAAGATTGCTTTGCAGTTTTCCAATTCTTTATTGTGAGTAGCTAATTTAGGTAATTCTGTTTGTTTGGAAACTACTTGTGAACATTGATTTGATCTGAAGAAAGCCCCAACCCTAAGTTCACAGTTTTTTTAATTACAAAAGGGTTAAATTCCTAGAAATATTTTGTTAGTTGTAATTGATCCTGTATGTTTGATTGGTTAATGACAGTGCATTGTTTTGCTCTCAAAGTGGATTTTTTTAAACTAGAGGATAATAAATAAAATATCACATGGTCAATAATGAAAAAAATGCCACCTTTCTTCTCAAGTATTTCCCCTGTAGAAACATTTATTTGTGGAGAACAGCCATTCCCAAGCATTTTTATAGGAGGAAAAAAAGCACTTAAGAGAGAAAATTTCAACTATGAGCAAAAACTATCACACATGGCAAAACTGGAAATGCTCTAGGATATGAATGAGAAAACATTGCTTTTTTGGTATTCAAGCCATCTCTGCTATTCTAAGAAGGGCATAAGCAATCTGCTATTTTGTAATTACAGGCATGAGAAGTATATTTATTAGATGGATTTCAACAAATGATAAAATTATTGGTTCACTTTAATCCTGAAAATTGCAAAGTATCTACTTTTCTAGTGCACTCATTAGGTCTACAAAGGGATGCATCATGCTTAAGAGTCAAGCAACTTAATCTTGCTTAATATCCTAATGAATGATGGGTTTTGAAAATGTAATTATGTAATTTTTATTCAATATCTCCAATTGGTTTCAACATCTTAGTTCATAACAGATATATAGGCTAGTCCTTCATATTTTGGATTTTGTATACTTTCTGTTTCTATTCCCAGATGGTGCTTCAGTACTCCCCACTATAAAGAAAACTGCCTTTTTTGCAATCTTCAAACAAATTAGAAAAATATTTCTACCGAGATTGAAGACTGTATTTCCATTTTTGTCACAAAAGAACAACTCAGGGTATATGGAGGAATTTACTTGAAATTAAATATTCAATTTGACAGGATAGTAAGGAAACAGTTTCATTTTTACCAGAAATACAACTACAGAAATGGGTGCAGTGGTTTTGAGCACCAGTTTTCAAAGCAGCTGAGGCAACAGAAGACGGAAGGACGGGATTCTAACTTCAGACCTGAAAAATTCATTAGTGATGAGGGGTGATGGCAATAAAAAACACTGACACAAAATTTGGTGCACTGACACCAAAATCAGCAGAATTGCTTAGTAAAATGCCAAAAAAAAGGAAAATAATTAAATTATTATAGCCAACTATATTCTTGCAGTTGCTTCTCATAGTTCTTTGAAGTAGCTTATCCACGGCAGCACTAAGGCACCTATTCCAGATATTTTTCAACATAGTGAAATCCATCACCGTGTTTTAGGCACTTAAATTATTTATCTCCTGCATGGAACAAAAGTCACAATGGCATGTCCAATGCTCACATCTTTGTTTGCCTCCTGACTACCAGAGGCAAATCAGAATAAAAATATCCACTCATTGTTTTCTTGCTCACCTGGCCCAGTGTCCAGTTTGTAATACTTGCACCTCTTGTTCACCGGTAATGCTACAAGCTGTTTAGGTATTTAATTATTCCCCAGATTGCCAGAGAAACACTGAGCTTGTGAATGTGATAAGATTCTGGATCCGCAGCAGGTCGACATCTAGGAGATTTGATGTGTAAAAATACAGGTATCACAATTTGATTTCTGGTGCACAAGGTGTCCCTATAGACTTGCTGTGCCTAGCAAGCTCATCCTGCTCTGCTTCCTTCTTAAAAAAAAAAAAAAAAAAATAAATTCCACGGGTCCTGCTATAAAAAGGACATTTTAGAGGTTCCAGTTGCTTAATCTTATGCATAAACTTCTTTTACTTTTCCAGTTCTTCTGTTTTACGTTTAAACCGTGGAAGACAACCAGTATCACAAAGTGACACAAGATTGAAGCTGCTGCTTTCAGCCTCTGCCAGCTCCAAGTGAAAGATTAGCAGATTTTGTACACATATTTTGGTTATATATTTCAGTTACATGAGCTCTGTTAAATGGCTTTTAAATGGGTTTGATGCTGGATTTGTAAAGGCTTAGGGCTTAATGAGTCAAAGTCTGCCTGGGTTTGTTGGTTTGGTGATTGCCAGATGTTTCTGGTCTCTGAAGACAGCCATGAACCCAAAAAATTGTGTCTTTTTCAAAGAGAGGGAAAATAAATTGGTACATACAGTACAAAGACAATGCTTCCAGCTGTCAAAGAAAAGACCATTTCCCTCTGCAGGGTCAAAACAGCAGTTTAAAGAAATACATGGTATGCTTTCCTGGCGTTACTGCATATAAATCAACCTGTCAGACCTATGTACACAAGAACAACCTATGTACACAAACTCAGAGTTCTTCCAAGCTGTGGTAGCTGCTGTTGTGTTTTTAGCTAGATGCAAATATGACATAGTCTGGCTTAGTTTAGTCCCTTTTTACTCACCTCTGTATCACATGTGCTATCCTTTACAAAATTCCCAGAGCTCAATCCAGCCCACTTTCTGACTTGCCACCCTTCAGCAGTTCCTGATTCTTTTTTCTTTTCCATTTCTACACTTACCATTCAGATCTTATATCAATTTATTATTTTTTTTTTTTTTTTAGTGAAAAGAGTTAGCATCTTTTATTTTGGAGGTTCACATTAAAGTTATAATAAATAGATATTAATGCATATTTTCCTAAGGCTATGCCACATGCTATAGAAGTAAGTCATAAATGTCTGTTCAGCATTGTAACCTCTGTACTGCAGTTTGACATCATTTTGACAAGCGTATATGATAGAAACAGTCATTGGAGCACACATGATATTTTTGGAGCTGATTGATGCTGGTGTTGCTTGCAGTCATTTCATAAAGGCCATAAATATGGAGAACATATCCTTTTCTACTGAGTAAATTGCTTTTTGTGCAAAACTGAAGTAGGTGTTCATTGGTGTGTAGTGGGTGGCAGGTGGTAGGAATAGAGAAGGCAGTGAAGTTCTTTCATCCTTGTCTAGCGTTTGCTTTGGTTTCTCCAAGTAGTGCCTCATTTAAATTTCAAAAGAGTTTAGGTTTTTCAGACTTTATGGGATGCTTGTTTCCTAGGAGAAACTTTCAAATAACCTTTAATATAACACAATATATCATTATATAACAAATATATTGAACAACGCGATAACGGATTTATGCTCTAACTGCACCATTACTGTAACTTTGTTTCTTGCTTAACCTCTTCCAGAGTTTTGTGTAAATAAAATAACTTGTAACAGTTGATTACTCATTGTTGCATACAACTTCATTCATCAGTATGTGTTTGCTGTTTGGGTTTCTTTAACTACATGGCTTCCTTGAGGTACCCTCTATCTTTAAGTTGGGTGGTATCTCTTCTTCTAACTGATTACAGCAGGCTACCTTTCTACACTCCTCAAAATAAATGAAATTTTTTACCACTACAGAATTAATGCTATTTATTTTTAGCAGGCCATGGTATCATTGAACGTTAACTGGGCCCCTGAAACATTTCTGCAAGTTGCTGCAGGACAATGAGTCAGTTTTCATATCTACAAAGGCTGTCAGGAAGAGTGGTGATCAGGTGGTTTTGTATTGACTCACTTTCTTACAGCATTTCTAATCTCATTAAATGCCATAAGATATTAATGTAACTTTCCACATGGACTTAACATGAATACCATTCTCTCTGGAATTAAAAAAAACCCCACACAAACACGTTCTTTTTTCATTTTAGAAGATTTTACCTTTCAGTTTTCATTAACTGTGCACTTAAAAGGAAAATGGAGCACATAATTCTTTTTTTTTTTTTTTTTTCCAAATTTCTCTTTCCCTTTCATTTGCAAGAGTTTTCTTGGGAATTTTCAGATCTGAAGGAAATCTTGTATGTTCAGAAGCTCATTTACTTCCTTTCAGAGGCATAGCAATCATAACAATACTTTAGCAGAGAAAAGAGGCTGAAAGGAGATAGGACAAAATTTGTTACTTAAGAGTATCTAGAAGAGTATTATGGTCAATATGAGATAATAATATCTATGGATTTTAAGCTAAACCAAATTCACAGTCTGAACAGAGTTGCACTGCCAGAAAGGTACTATTTAACTGCATATATTTTCCCCTGAGAACAGGTATACAGTGTGACCACCCTACGGTGCTGTAACGTCTCTTTGCTATCAGGCAATTGTTTTAATTATATCCAGTTTGAATTATACTGGTATGTGCTTTACAGATATATAGCTTTTGTATATTTGTTACGTTTAGTAGTTATTTGAATCACTCCATCAGGCAAACAGACAGATCATCTTTTTCTTTATCTGGAAGAAACTATAAAATGTGTAGACGGGCACAGAAACACAACCAAATTGCCTCTTCCTTTTCATTTCCAGTCAAATGAATGAAGCATAGTTCAATGCTCCAATAAATAACAGTAAACAAGCAAATAAGAAGGCTTAGTACACATTTACATAGTTATACTGGGGGGGGGACTAAGAGGGGAAGGTACTGGGAAGAGAGAGAGAGAGTAACAGACAACATTTCGCTGCAAGTTCCTATCTGAATGCTCCCAAACTTCAGGAAGAATATTTTTCTCCATGAATTTTTGGTCTGTGACTTGATGAAATCCTGTATTTAGTTGTCATGGATATAGGACTGTTGAAATTATTCTGAGGTTGGTTCCAAGTAATTTGGTAGGAAAAGAAGCTTGGAAATCTTGTCTTCTCTTGGTGATTCATAGCTATTGTCACCTAGGAAAAGGGGAAGTACAGAAAAGACACTGTTGTGTCTCTCCGTAAGAGTCCAGGGCACTGTAAAGAGAAGTCAGTCTAATCTGGAAGACATTCAGTGATATAAGTATCTCACCGTTTGTAGATACTTATATCTGAACTATCTACCATGCAGAACATCTCATTTGGCTAGTGTGAGTTTAAGCTCATCATTTTGGGGGATCACAAGCATCTAAATATTTTAGGTTTATTTTTATGTTGAACATGAGAGGGATTGGCAGTACAGAAGTCTGGGACTTTTAGTTGTGATATATGTCTTAGCGGGTTTTGGGGGAAATAAAATCAGACCATTGGTAAGAAGCTGACAACCAGTGTGCACTTCTGGATGAATTACTTTTTTTTTTTTCCTTTGTTCAGTTATCTGGTTGTGACAGTCTCACAGACATGGTGTAACTCAGCTAAGAATGCAGCCTAGTCATAAACATGCAACTTTCATAAAAATAGTTTAAATGTACACCCAATTGTGGTAAAACCAGTTAGTCTGAGCATGTGCTACAAAGTAGATATTTTTCTGAGTACACTTAATAGAACAGGCATTTTTCTACCTCAGTTCTTGTTTACAGCAAAGCTCCTCACTAAAAAGGCAAGGGTGAAATGAATAACTGTTCTTCCTGAATAACTGCTCTTCCTGAGCATCCTTTAAGTTGGTACTCCTGCCTTGGCTAAGTGCCTCTTGAGGCCAGTGAAGAAATATGAGTTCTGTCCTTATCATACCACTGAGTTCCCTTTGAGGTTAAAGAATATAGTCAAAACTGTAAAATGTTTTGATTCTGTGATAAAGATGGGCATCTACATATGAGACAGAAATGACAAAAGTTAATTATCATTTCCTGATGTTAGCTTTATTTCTAGTGACAGCATAGGTGTTTCACCTCTGCTGTATTTTTGCCACAACATATCTCTGCTGACAACTGTCTGCATGCACTGCTCCTCTTTGCTGAAGGAAGTCCTTCCAGACCTTTCAGTCCTTCTTTCCTGAAGAAGATAGATGTCTCCTGTAAAGTACAGGAATATGGTTATTTTAGCAGCGCAAGAATAATCTGGGTACAGTTAATTGTCATGACGGTTTCAATTTAAGCACACTTACAACTAAGCCTGTAAGGAGAGTTAGAAATGTGAATCCTGTATGTCCAGATGCAGAAACTCAAGGTTCAGATGTTTTCCTCTCCCCATTTGGCATTTGAGAATTCCCATCGCTCAGTGTTGATATTCTCAGGTTTGGATCCAAATAGCGATCCTGAGAGATTTTGCCTTCTGCCACTAAGCACCGGGAACTAAGGTGTCTGCAGGAAAACTGAGAGTGCTTCCGTAGCTTCTCACAGGACAGAGAGGGTCATTCACATGAAATGGACTGGTCTTTTGCTAGTGAATGCCTTCAAACTGACTGCAAACAGCACAAGTGCATACACCACCTGACAGAAAAGCTGCAGTTCTTGAATGACCCACTTAATTGGGTGACATGGTTTAGAGCGAGGTGTCCCTGCCCATGGCAGGGGGGTTGGAACTTGGTGATCTTAAGGTCCTTTTCAACCCTATGATTCTATGATTCTAATTGCTACACACTTATCCAATGATGTAAACCAAGTCTGTGTGAATTCTTATCTTAGTTCTGATGAAGCAGGGAATTTCATCATACTATAAGTACTTTGACAGGTGCATCTGTGGCAAATGATGCAAATGCTAATGCCTTAACCTTCAGGCAGCTTAGAAGAGGCTCATTTCAGTTTCTAGTAAAATATGAGCGATCCCAATTTTTCAGGGAAAAAGAGGCTATTCTGCTAGTCAAGAAATTCCCTCAAAATCATCTGAGTGTGCAAGTGAAACTGAATCCAGACTCTTTAAAAACAATTTCTTCCATTATGTCATTTGAAAAACATTAAAAAAAAAAATCAGAGTTTGAACTTGACTCTTCCCACTGCTCTGTTGATATTAAGACTCATGCCCAGCACAGAGACCAGCAGCAACATCAACTGGTGCCTCGTGTGCTGACTAGTGACTTTTCACCCAGTGATATGGATAGAGATGTAGTGAAGTCACCACTACCAGTGTCTAAAGGGTAACTGGCACACTGGTGCATGAAGAACATATCATCCTTTCAGACCCTGAGCTCCTCACACATGTGAAATGAGTCCAGTCTCTACTGCTTTGGACAGTCACACAAGTGCAGGAAAGTCAGGATGGGATTTACTGCTTTACTCTTAACTGCTGTTGAGTGCACAACCAGAAAGTGTGGTCCACACCTTTCCCAAACATTGCCCAGGGGTGATGCAGACTCAGGAAGAGCTGTACCAGCCAAGTGTCCTCAAGCTGCAGTAAAAATAGAAACTCAGCACTGAGCTGTGCTCCCCCAGGAAGAGCTGCTGTTGTCCTCAGTCCCTCTGCTGTTATGAGGCCAGACATTTCAGTGGTGTTTGATCCTGTTTCATCCAGGACACTGGTTTCTAAATGCTCTCTTGGGATACTCTCCACTGGTACTTCCTTCCCTCAAAGGTAGTGTAAGATTGTTCTCTTTATTGCCATATGGAGCCTGACTGTGCTCTGGATCAGGCTGCAAATTATTATTTTAGATGGGTATCTGGTATATTTTTAGATTGGCAAAGGAAGACATTTAAAAAAAAAACAATATTTTTTTCCCCCAGTCCTTTCTGCAGGGATACAGGCTGAGTTATTTATTTCTAATCTCTTGCTAGCTGCACCAAATGCAACAAAGCATCATTACAAGTCAACCATTTAAATTAGACCCAGTGAGGCTCCCTGTGCTCTGCTTCACAGCAGTCACAAAGTGTTGTTCTGCACAAAACATAGAGAGAGGTTTTTCCATTAGAGAACATAAAAATATTGATATAGAAGTTTCAGAGAATATCTTTGCTGCAATGAAAGCCATGTCAAAAGTGTTTTATTCTTACTTCAGAAGATATTTCCTCTTCTCTTGCCCCTCTTTTCTTTGCTTCATTTACCAGCTTGAGAAGCTGAATTATTCAATTTTTAGCCCCTTTTGCTACAAAACGTGTATAAGCTTCTCAACACTACTTTGTCTCCATGTAGGGGATGATCTGGGCCAAGAGAAGGACTCTATGCAGCCAACCCAGAAATGTTTTTACTTCTTCACTGCTGCCTGCAGATAGTGCTGACATCCAGACATACCAGCTGTGTTCTCCCTCTGAAAACCCATCCATGATTACACCCAACAAGAGCAAAGCAGCTCAGCCTGCTTTTCTGTAGCTCTGTCAGGCTCAGATCCTCTTCCTAGGAACTCTGCTCAGAGCAGAGCCTTGTGTTGGTGGTATACAGCACCCAGGAATTACCATCTCCAGAATGAGCTGCAGGCATCCTTTTTCTGGGCTCTACCTCCTGACTGCTCCTGTGGTACCCAGAACTGAGAGGGCAGTGCATTAGGGTCTGTTTCATGCTCTCTTGACTTTGCACTTGTATTTCTTCACTTCTTTAAGTCTGTCTTCTGCTGTATTCCACAACTTTTTTCCATCCTACTCCACACATTTCATAAATGGAAAGGGGCACATTTGGGGTTTTTTATTTTTATAATTAAAAGGCATAGCTGCCTCTTTTCATAACACAACTGCATGCCAGCTCTACCTGTGCTTCATCAAATCCAGAGAGCAATTAATTTTTTTTTTTTTTTTTTCTGCACTGTTTACGTTGCATGATGCTAAATTTATAATTCTCAGCTCTGGTATCTGAGAATGTTATTGAATGATTTTAAACATAGACCTTGAAAATACTGTCTGAAAGTACATGACTTTGTAAAACAAAATAGGATGGCACTCCCAGCTTCACTCACTGCTTTGTCAGTTGCCTGCCATGCCAGGATTAGAGGCAGAAGAAAAATGTTTACTGACAGTAAACACTTATGCAAATAGTTGGAGTGATGTCTTGGAAAGCAGATGTTTTCAGCAAGTGATCAAGGCTTGTTCATACAGCACATAGTTCCATCACAGTTTCATTGCAGTAAAAGCGTCCTTTCTCATGTTCCTAGCTCAGCTGGCACAAGAACTTGTTCCCACATTTTCTACTTATTTACAACTGGGCAACATAATTCTAAAGGAATGTGAAGCCCAGTAATGACAATATTTCAGTGGTGTATCAGATGGTACTATCATTTCCTTCTTTTTCACAGTCTGACCTTGTCTTGCTTGTCTTATCCAGGTCTCTTACACCTTTTGACCTTCTTTTTTTCCCCCAGAGCTGGGTCAGATCAAGCTCCCCATGTGGCTTCTTGACTTCAAGAGTGAGGAAGAGGGAAGTAGAGGTGGTGGTGGGCTGTATTAGTGGCCACAGTCAAGGCTAGTTTTGCTTAGCTGCCATTATCCAAAGCAGCTATCTTAAAACCAGCATCAGCAGGATGATAACTCCATTGTACTATGCTGGCATTCCCTACAAGTGGAAGGCTTAGCTCATAATTCTGAGAGGTTTTGTGAAGGATGTGAAATAGTCATTCACAGGGACCTGACTTTCTCTGTGTTACCAATAGCTCAACAATGGCAGAACTGAGAACAGAATTCAGCTTTTCACTGTCTGTATCTAAGCATGTGTCCAATGCAATGAACATGTCTTATAGATATTACATACATTTGAGGGAAAATTGAAGTAGGTAAAACCTTCTACTTTCATCAAATGGATATACAGTACCTATATGGGAGAGATTTGCATGTTAATACAAACTGACATACAATTATGAGTTGAGCTGATGATAGTCCTCTGTGGTTTGGCTTGCTTTCTGTTTTGGTCTTATGAAAAATCTGGGAATTGAATGGGCCAAGTTAGCAATATTATGTACAAAATCTTCTGGATTAGATCCACTTTGATAAACAGGAAATTTACAGAGACATTTCAAAGATGTGGATTAATTTTGTAGAAAGAAACTACAACATATGACTAACAAGTGACTAACTCTCCAAGTCTGAAGCTTCTCCTAGCTCAAGAGAGAAAACTTGGCAATATAACACTGCACATGAGAAGCTGGTAGCTAAGAAAGAAAAGCTGTACCCACAAAAACTAGAAACTAATTACGGAAGTGAGTAAAGATGTATGACTGTTGAATTGTCAGTGTTGGTGGTCAGGATCTGTATTCTGGAAAAAGGAGATGCAAATTCATATTTTCATTTTAGACAAAACAGCATTCAGAACTTTGGTCACACCTTGAGAAATTCCTACAGATTAAGATAAACTGAACGCTTTCCTAGACTGTTGAAGAAGCTGGTACATTCTTTCAGCAAATTAGTTCAAATTAGTTTTCCAGTTCAAACAAGTTTTCCAAATGGGGGAAAGGAATCTCTGTGGTTCAAAAGTCATCTTCATTGGTTTTGCTTATAGAATTATTCTGAAAGAAGAAACCTTGCCTTGCCTTGCCTTGCCTTGCCTTGCCTTGCCTTGCCTTGCCTTGTGCCATGGCTCAGGAACACACTGGAAGTACAATGCTTCTGGCTGACCTCTCTCCTCCTCCTGCAAAGGCAGTCTGTGAATCCATCACTTACTTCACTGAAGTCTCTTTCAGGCAGATGAATACACAAGATCATTGAAAAACTGAGCTCTTAGCCAAGAATCCTGGATTCTGTAGCAAAAACACAGGCCTGTGACACATTAAAAGTTCATTAATGAGGGTGGAATTTGAATTCCATAAAAGCATTGATCATATAGCTTTGAACCCAAAACTGAGCATAGTAAAATTGTGTATTCAGCAGTAGTATGTAAATATTTCGCAACATTGTAATGAAATAGTTAGCAAAATGTATAAGCATTTTAAATTAGTAAGCAAGTAAGGTCTGAACTAAGACATGTATAGCAGATTTTGAAAAGCTCCTGAGTGATGGAAATCGTACGATAAAGAACAACATAAGTGTAAAAACAAATAAACAGGACATCCTGCTAAATACAAAAGGAGAGTAACAAAACCCAAACCAAGATAAAAGCTATTGGGAGCAGATGAGATCCCTTTGGGGATTGAAAGGGCTAATCATGTGTAATAGATGGCAAGTAAAAAATAAAGTAAAATGGGACCAAAAGTTGTTCTTTGTCTCACCAGGAATTCTGGAGCCTGAACACCTCAACTGCCATGACTTTGGCCTTGCAGCTAAGGCTACCAAGGACTGCGGCCAGCATTACTTCATGGTTTGTGCCCTACAGCTAGCTGAGGATACAAGCTGGAAGACTAGTTAAGTATGTTCTTAATGCATACAGTCTTGTTGCAGAGCTTGAAATGCCTGGTCTGTCAACTTCCTAAGCACTTCCACCACTGTCACCTTCAGTCCCTTGATTGGTGAATATACAGATATATGTGGTTACATATGTATAAATACAGAGGAAAGAGAGAATTATTAATTTGTAACAATCTATTGTAAAATCCTACCTTCTTCCAGGTAAGCTTACAAGTAGATAGACAAAAATGATAGTTATTTTAAAAATCCTCTGTAAAAAGTGAGATTCACACTCTGCTTAATATTTCTATATTTTATTAACAAATATGTACTTTTCAATCTCCCATGAGATTTTAAACAGAAGTTTAAGATGGAATTTTTTAATGTTTTACTGAACATTTGAGTGCTTGGGATGCATCCAAGGACTAAAATAAATCGTGACGTGGCAGCCAAATCTAGTCTTGAAAAAAGATTTAAAATGTTGATACCTGAAGCCAAAGGAAAAAAACATAAACAGGATATTTTTTAAATGTATTAAATTTCTTAGAGCTGCTGGTTCCAATGCAGAAATTGCATATTGTCTTTGATGTAAAAATAACTGGTTGCATTTTTTTTTGTTAAAAAGTAGCTGCACACCTCCTAGAAAACTACTGCTTAATGTTTGGCTAAGACAGACTGCAAAATACTGCATGAAATTTGCATACACTGACTAATTTTATTTTAGGGGCATCTTTTCCTAAATAATAATTTAAATTTATTCTTCTAAAGTTTTTAAAGCAGTATTTTTATCCTCTATGAGATTTAGGTAACTCTTATGATCTTGTTATAAAAGCAGTCCTTGAAATAAAAGGAATTTTCAAATAATAATAATATAAAATAGTGACAAAAAGCATAGGTTAAACCTTGATGGTGCATAAGGAAGCTGAACTTGTGCTGGTGATTGTGTGCACACTTTCTAGTATGTATAAATTCATTGGTAGCTGTTGTTAATTAGAGAAAGATGATATTGCAAGATGGCAGGAAATTAATTGTCAACAACTCTGGATTTCAGTTTTCATCCCATTATAACTTTTTCTCTTGTTCCTGATGGGAAAATATGGGGGAAAGATACCTCCATTCACACTACCTGATTTTGTACACTCAACTTAGTGATCAAATTTCAGCGACATTGTTAAAACTAGCTGACTGGAAAGCCATGACCACATTTCACACTTACTGTGGAAACCATGGAGGTGTTTCTGCAGCATGACTAAGCTCTCTGTGGGATGACATCATCTCTGGGGAGTGCCTCTCTCTGCCTCTTCTCCACAGAAGGAGCCAGTGGCTAGTGGCGGGAGCCTTAATTAAGTGACACAGTGAGATAGTTATTTTCTCTGAATATAAATTGAAATCAGAATTCTCTATTCTGTTTGCTTCAGTCTGGCTGCAAATACTTTGTTTTGTTTTGCTGCTTTTTTTTGTTCTGCTTGTTTCTTTAAGAAAGTAACATGTGAAGTACCATGCCAGCTGCTCAAGTCTTAATCTGTCGTATCTCAAAACCTCCTTTCAATCAAATCAGTGTAATTGAGCAGCTAAAAATTTGTGCATAAAATCAGTACAAAGAATCGGAGAGTTAAACTCGAAAAAAAGCGAAAGAAATTTATAATGAATGATAACACAGCCTGTCTTTTTACATTCTTAGAGAAAGCTGGGTGTTTTCTGAGTCCCTGCCAGGTCCTGGGGTAATTTTATACATAAGATCAATACCAGGGAGAGAAACAATACTTTCTCCTTGTGGTTTTTTTCTTGATATGCATATGGAAGCTGGGGGACATCATAAGGTGGCCAAGACTCCTTCTGCTTCTCAGTGAATTGTGGCATTCTTGAATTTACAACTTCTAGCAGTAGATTTCTAACCTGTAAGTTTACTTCTGTGATTCTAATCTTCCTGTATTTTCTGAATATGCTTGTCTTTTACCTGCAATAGCTATTCTTCTATATGGTGAACAGACTAAAACTTGATTTAAGATATCCCTTCTACCTCTTGCTTATAAGGATTGCTATTTTTATTGTTTAAAATAAAATAAGAACAAGAGGACAAATTAACCTTTATTTAAACAAAAATTTCTCCCAGAGCTGAAGTTATTCTTTCTCTAATGGTATTTACTGAATTTATTTATTTTTGCATAGAGTTTTATTTTACTTATTTGGTTTTGCATACATTATTTGTACTTTATGTTTTGTCAGGTGTTTTAAGGATCTGATCGATAGGTTGCTATCTGATGTGATAGCAGTGCTGTACCAATTTCAAGCATCTTAATGTGTTAAATACCCAGTAGAAGCAAGATCTGATATAACAAATGATATCATTAACTAGAATAACCTCTGTGGTTTAGTAGAACTCTTCTGCATTAAAACACGAAGAAAAGATAAAACACATTTGTTTCAAAGAAAAACATTAAATATTTATAACATTTTATTTATTGTAATTGATCTTTTACAACACAACAACCTAAAAAGACATTCAATGTATTCTTTACACTCAAGTTTTTCCAAGCCTCAGAAAACATGCTAATCAGGTGTATTGAAAACTTTCAATATCTGAAAAAGTTAAGACAAAAATAAAAATTGGACCAGTAAAGTTGTTTCAGAATGAAAAGGATTTATATAATTCTCTGTGTTGTAGATCATGATGAGGAAGACCAAAACTTCCATTTCATTTTCAAGCACAAATTAAACATCTTCTATTTCAGGTTAAATGATATAGGTTATCTGCCTTGCAAAAAAATAGTGGGCTTCAGAAACTTGTAGTCTCCAAATTTCCTTTCTCATGAATTCCTGCATGTTTTCTTGTTTATTTGAATCAACCTGCAAGAAGTTTATTTTCATAGTTTGAATTCAGGGTGAATGGTAGCATCAACTCTAACTCTACAAAATCATAGAATCATAGAATAGTTAGGGTTGGAAAGGACCTCAAGATCATCAAGTTCCAGCCCCCCTGCTATGGGCAGGGATAACTCGCACTAAAATAATAACCTTTAGCCTGTTATTGTCCTGTTTGAAAATAATAAATAAATCATGCACCAGAAAGCAAAATAAAAGGCCTGGAAGCAATCTACTTAAAGTCATTAATATCAGCATTTTTGATAATCCAAAGATTTTACATGAACTTTATTTGAAATATGCAGGCTGAATTCTTTTTTCCAGAGAAGTCACTTTGAAGATTCTCGTTAGTGTCTGCATTAAATACGATGTTACTGTTGAAGTTTTGAATTATTTCCCTTGTTCCTTGGTATTTCTTGCAGACTTCTAGATATTGCTTCACCCATCTAGAAAAACAAGAAAAAAACCCCAAACATGTGGATTGGTTGAGGGACGGCAGACAACTTGTGATCAACCCAGACGTCTTAACCCTAGGAGATGGCGGTTGTGAAGAACATAGTTGAACGATGGACATGAGAAGCAATCCCAGATGTCTGGTCTTAGCTGAACTCTGAGGCTTGTACTCAAGTTACCCAGGCTGCAAGGCCTAACCTTAGGTTATTAAGGGTCAGCTATGTGCAGTAGAACAAAGAGGCTTGGTAGTTGCTCAAGGATAACAGGATGTGGGAGCGGCATGGCAAAACTGCAAGAGACATGCTAAAAGTAGCAAAAGTAACAGTTGGCAGAATTTTCCCGTTCACCTCTAATCTGTTGCGAGAATGTGTGGTTAGCACTTTTAAGCCAATCGAAATCTATACTGGTTACATCAGCTATTCTTGTGTATTATAAAAGCTGTCAATGTGTGTGAATAAATTTGGGAAATCGCTTGATCACATTGATCGTCTCTGCTTTTGTCCGAGCTCCAGCGTGAACACAAACATACAAAACCAAACTAAAACAAAACAATCAAACCAAACACCAAAAAAAAACCTCAAAAAAAAAAAAAAACACAAAAAATCCCACAAAAGCTAAAAGCAAAACCAAACCAAAACAAGCAAAAAAAAAGTAATGTGGCATTAGGACAAATCGGGTAGCAGAGTGCTACTGTCACTATGTAGCATATTGTAGAATTTTGTTTATTAAAGAGATTTACATTTTGCAGCATAAACACAATGTGTTTTGTCTGCAATTATTTTAAAACTCTAGTCAGAATTTGGGCACATCTATCAACATTTTGTGTTGGTGAATGGTTGCTTAGTGAATTAAATTGATGACACCTTAAGCATGGTTCCCAATCAGTCCACTTCAGGGATTTAATCTTCCATACCCAATGTTTTTAATCTGTACTGCATTGCCAGCTTATTTAGCTTGCAGAATTCAACATCATTTGAAGGCCTTCGCAAACCAGGGGAAAGCATAGAAACTGACAGAAATGTTGGAGAACATTACATTTAAAACAAATCTTTACTGTTGGCAGCCAGTCCTAAGGGCAATTCATTCAGTACAGATGAAACGTTCACGATCTTCAGCTGTCATTCAAACTGAAGATGCACATACATATTCAGAGAGAGAGATGGGAAGAGGTAAAGCGCAGTGATAACTTGATGCTGCTTTCAAAAATGCCTGTGGAAGCAGCCTGAAGATGGACATGTGGTCATATCTGAAGGCATTTAAAGCTAAATATCCACAGATGACAGAAAAGTAAGATTCTAAAGCTTGCAAAATTTTATGGTTTTAGCTCTTTTTATTTCAATATTTTATTCCACTGCAAAGTTTAGATTTCTATTACTTATATGATTTTTAACTGGAATATTGTTTGGTCCTAGGAAGTGGTCCTAGTAAGTGATCTGGTTGTCTGACAGCATTGGATTGAGGTCTGAGTACATATGCTTCCTCTTGTGGATGGACTAAACAACAGAAGACCCACAAAAAAGGCTCTTCTGAATTTTTTAACAGAGACCCTCTACAGTCATCAGCAACACCTGGATTCATATACAAGGTTGTCCAGAAGAGAGATCTATTCTAATTGCTCTTCAACATGCCCTGGATAATCACAGAATCATTGGGGTTAGAAGGGACGTCTGGAGATCACCTAGCCCAACCCTCTGCCAAAGCAGATTCACCTAGAGCAGGTTGCACAAGTTCCAGCCCAAGCAGGCTTTTAATATCTCCAGTGGACCCTACAGTCTGTCTGGGTACTCTGTTCCAGTGTTCTGAAAGCTTGTATTCGTACAGACCACAGATGGAGCCTGGACAGCACAGCCTCACTGGGTTAAGGTAAGGCACTATGAATTCTCAATGTGCTATCTTCCTTTTCTCAAAAACTGTGGTGCAACTGCAATGCTATTGTACCATCCATTCACTGATCAGAGCAGATCTGTCCACCATGTAGAAGTTGCTGGAGCTTCAGACACCACTCAGGAACTTGAGATGTGAACCCTGCTGTTGCTAACAAAGGTGTGGACATGTATGTGAATCACCTCTACACTGTTACGCAAAGGAAGAGTATCCTGTTGGTTTGTTCTGTTTTGTTTTTTTTTTTTTTTCTGGTGGAAAGATCATTCCGATTCCACAGGCAAAGAGTGGTGTTTCAAAGTAAGCCTGCCCAAGATGTATTACCAGTCATTTATCTGTGCTGATGTTAGAAAAGAGTGAAGTTTTTAAGATAAATAATCATATAAAATGGTAGGAATGATTATGTTTAAGAGGTTTATAAATCAATAGTGTGATTTTGTAGAGTAGAAAGAGCTATAATTTTGCAGTTCTCTCTGCAGTCCGGTATCGTGGTTAACCTGTAACCAGTGATACAATGGTAGTCTTGGTAGCAAGAGCTCATATGACCATAAATGGTGAAGGGTGTATGGGTGAATTTAGAAAGATATATTGTGAAATTCTATCCAAGCAGAACCTAGAAATTAACAGGGGTAGCCAAGGGAAAATAGAACAATGCTGGCGTCCACATAATGGCTGGGATATGTCCAGAGGACAAAAAGGTGAAAAGAACAAGCCGAGGAAGACTCCTTACTTCATCAGGGCGACCACCAGAGGGGGGCTGCGCAAGCGCAGAAGAGGCTGATGTTACAATAGACTGACGTGGCAATCCTTAATGCATATGTATTAGTGAATGATGCAATCTATATCGAATACGTATAAATTGCGAACGCGATGTGACGAGACCGAAGCCAGATTTGGGCGCGTGCCCCTGGTTTCCCAGCGCTGCAATAAAGCACCTCATATAACCATTCTGGTGGTTATGTGTCAGTTCCTACGCTAACAATGATACATCACCATTATAAATGGTCTAGGCTGAATGTTGGAAGTTATCATTTGCAAATATCCCTGTTATAATGCCCTTTCCCTTAGATGTCTTTCCCCATAACATGTCTTTATCTTGGATTTGGGAGAAATTAAAGCTCTACTGTATCTATCTTGTCAATATCAGCTGCTACATTCACACACCTGCATTTTTGCTTGTTATTATGTGCTACATTTCTTGTTGCCTTTTCTCGTCTTCTGATGGAGACAGAACATTCCTCAGGTGAGGTTCATACATCTGGATTTTCACTGGAGTCTCAAGTATTTTATAACACCACCTATCCTTTTTAAAATGTCTTTCTTATCTTCACTGGACTATAGGGAGGTTTTAGTTTCTAGAATTAATAGCTTACCTGTGGTGGGAAGTGGATTGATGGTTTTGATAAACTAAGAATTTTTTTCTTGAAAATTATAGATGCCCTCCTTGTTGGTCTCACATGCACAGAGAATGTCACAGCCTGGACATATTTTTGGTTTACTAGGACATTTATGGAAGACTCCTGGAGCTCAGAGCAAGTGAGTGACATCCCATGGCCCAGGATTTGGCCATGTTAATTAGTTGAGGATTTGTTACATTATTGCAGTGCACTAGAAGCAAAAGTTCTCAGTGCTAACACATAATGCATATCATTCACCTTGCACCCATTACTTCCTTTAAAAATTTTTACTGTAAGTGTAAACGAAAACATATTTTCCAGGAAGGAAAATCAAGCAAAGCAACGAACCAGAGAACATTTTTCTCTAAATATCTCTTGAGTACCGTTGAGCAACAGAACAATAAAAGTGCTTCAGGGACCTTTAGGTGTAAGTTAAAGGAATGCTTGTCCCTAGATGAAACTGTAGTCTGCAGCTCTGAAGCTAAAACACAGTCAGTAATGGTATAGCATGAAAATGCTGCAAGTCTATACCACAGCTATTTTTTTTTCTGAAAGATTATGGGTCTCCTTGATGTTTTATTTTGGTTTTATATCTATAGCAGAGGTTTGCAAATGTTAACAAAATTGTAGAATGAACTCAGATGGAGAAAAACAAAGGCTGGGAATAATGTGTCGTGGATCAGGGTGAGGAAGTTGACGAGGCCTTCTACAGGCAGCTGAGAGCGGCCTCACAGTCACAGGCTGTGGTCGTCGTGGGGGATTTTAACTTCCCTGATGTTTGCTGGAAGGACTACTTGGCAACCCAGCCGCAGTCCAGGAGGTTCCTCCAGTGTATGGATGATAACTTCCTCATGCAAATGGTGGATGAGCCAACCAGGAGAGGTGCGCTGCTGGATCTCATCCTCACTAACAAGGAGGGTCTGGTTGAAGGAGTGAAGGTTGAGGGCTGCCTTGGTTGCAGCGACCACGAGATGGTAGAATTCAGGATCTTGTGTGGTAGGGTCAGTAGAATAGCAAGTAGAATCGCAACCCTGGACTTTAGCAGGGCAAACTTTGGCCTCTTCAAGCAATTGCTAGGGGAAATCCCGTGGGCTAGGCTGCTTGAAGGTAAAGGGGCCCAAGATAGTTGGTTGACGTTCAAGGACTGCTTTTTCTGAGCTCAAGATCGGAGCATCCCGACACGTAGGAAGTCAAGGAAGAGGGTCAGGAGACCTGCGTGGCTAAATAGGGAATTGCTCGGTATGCTCAAGTGGAAGAGGAGAGTTTACAGGTCATGGAAGGAAGGGCTGGCCACTTGGGAAGAATATAAGGCTGCTGCTAGAGGATGTAGGAAAGCTGCTAGGATGACTAAGGCCTCCTTGGAATTAAAGCTGGCGAGAGGGGTCAAGGACAGCAGAAAGAGCTTTTTCAAATACATGGCAGATAAAACTAACACCAGAGGCAATGTAGGCCCGCTGATGAACGGGACGGGTGCCCTGGTGACAGAAGATACAGAGATGGCAGAGTTACTGAATGCCTTCTTTGTCTCTGTCTACTCTGCCGGAGGCAGTCCTGAAGAGCCCTGTACCGCTGAGACCTCAGATGAAGATAGGTCAACGGAGCGGTTTGCCTTAGTCGATGAGGAATGGGTTAAAGACCAGTTGAGCAATCTGGACATCCGTAAATCCATGAGTCCAGATGGGATGCACCCGCGGGTGCTGAGGGAACTGGCGGAGGTCATTGCTAGACCGCTCTCCATCATCTTTACCAAGTCTTGGGAAACGGGAGAGGTGCCTGAGGACTGGAGGAAAGCAAATGTCACTCCCGTCTTCAAAAAGGGCAAGAAGGAGGACCCGGGTAACTATAGACCAGTTAGCCTCACCTCCATTCCTGGGAAAGTAATGGAACACCTTATCCTTGGTGCCATCTTAAGCCATATCAAGGATAAGAGGGTTATGAGGAGCAGTCAACATGGCTTCACCAAGGGGAAGTCATGCTTGACCAATCTCGTAGCCTTTTATGAGGAAATAACACGGTGGATGGATGATGGCAGAGCGGTGGATGTGGTCTACCTTGACTTCAGCAAAGCGTTTGACATAGTCTCCCACAGCATCCTTGCGGCTAAATTGAGGAAGTGTGGTCTGGATGATCGGGTAGTGAGGTGGACTGTGAACTGGCTGAAGGAGAGAAGCCAGAGAGTTGTAGTCTATGGGGCGGAGTCTAGTTGGAGGCCTGTATCTAGTGGAGTGCCTCAAGGGTCGGTACTGGTCCCAGTATTATTTAATATATTTATCAGTGATTTAGATGAGGGAATTGAGTGTACTATCAGCAAGTTTGCTGATGACACTAAGCTGGGAGGGGTGGCCGACACGCCAGAAGGCTGTGCTGCCATCCAACGAGACCTGGACAGGCTGGAGAGTTGGGCGGGGAATAACTTGATGAAATATAACAAGGGAAAGTGTAGAGTCCTGCATCTGGGCAGGAACAACCCCAGGTTCCAGTATAGATTGGGGAACGACCTGTTAGAGAGCAGTGTAGGGGAGAGGGACGTGGGGGTCCTGGTGGACGACAGGGTGACCATGAGCCGACACTGTGCCCTTGTGGCCAAGAAGGCCAATGGCATCCTGGGGTGTATTAGAAGGGGGGTGGTTAGTAGGTCGAGAGAGGTCCTCCTTCCCCTCTACTCGGCCCTGGTGAGACCCCATCTGGAATATTGTGTCCAGTTCTGGGCCCCTCAGTTCAAGAAGGACAGGGACCTGCTGGAGAGAGTCCAGCGCAGGGCAACTAAGATGATTAAGGGAGTGGAGCACCTCCCTTATGAGGAAAGACTGAGGGAGCTGGGTCTCTATAGTTTGGAGAAGAGGAGACTGAGGGGTGACCTTATTAGTGTATATAAATATATAAAGGGGGAGTGTCACGAGGATGGAGCCAAGCTCTTCTCAGTGGCAAACAATGATAGGACAAGGGGAAATGGGTACAAACTGGAACACAAGAGGTTCCACTTAAACTTGAGAAGAAACTTCTTCTCAGTGAGGGTGACGGAACACTGGAACAGGCTGCCCAGGGAGGTTGTGGAGTCTCCTTCTCTGGAGACATTCAAAACCCGCCTGGACACGTTCCTGTGTAACCTTATGTAGGTGTTCCTGCTCCAGCAGGGGGATTGGACTAGATGATCTTTTGAGGTCCCTTCCAATCTCTAACATACTGTGATACTGTGTGATACTGTGTGTGATAATTGTCAGGTAATATGTTCCAGTGAATAAAGAAATCCTGGACTTACCATTTTGCATGCTGAGACTTCTGCCATGTGCTAAGTGAAAGGAGTGCCAAGTGCCTGATACTCCTCACAGCTTGTATACATTTCTAAATATTAAATCTCTTACATCTGAGATTATCAAAACTATTTGTCTCTAAGAGAATGTTGATTGCATGTCTTCTGTAATGTCTGGTTTGCTTCGCCAACTCTCTGCTTAGACAAAGAGAAATGGCTGGTGATGGAGAGAGAAGACCCAGATGGCAAAGCGCATGTTTTCTGTGAAAGTGGCCATCACTGTGCAAGCTCCTACCTCTTTGCTCCAGCTAATGCTGAGGTTGCACCAATGGCATATGGCCCTTGCTGATCTCCTGCCTTGTAGCAGTGTGACAGAGGAAGTCAGGCAGCAGGTCAAGTTCCCATTTTCTCTTTTTCCTGTGTGCTTGAACAGTTAGCATGGATTGTGGACATCAGATCAGCTCTGAAATGTCACTAGCCTTTATTCAGGCAGAATGGCAAATATGGATACAGTTGGGTCAAGTGATCTGTGAGCTAGGGAGTGATGATTATATTGCATTATGTATTTGAGAGCTTGCTGAGAAGTTTCTTTTCTCATATTAATACTATTTGTCATCTTGTATATATGCATATTTAATCACAGAAATTACTTGTTTGCTTTTCCACCTTCATTTCCAACTATGCAAGTAGTATTTCAGTTAACAGTACAAGCTAACCTTACTAACTATAATTTGTTATTCTAAGATTTGATATTTAGATCATCCCATGTAAAGCTGGAGGAAATGCACGTGTGCAGTGAATGTGTGTGAAGCACATGTGTATGCTGCATGGTGGTTTGACACACACACTTCTGGTGGGTATCAGGTCTCAGAATGGAGAAGGTCCTCAGGTGGTTTCTTAGACTGAGTGAAGTTTGTGCCACTCTTTCTGTACCCTTGAAATAACTTTCTGCAGTCTGGCTTTGAACAGGTTTATGTAGTAACACTTATTTGAAATTTCAGCTAGCAGAATGCTCATTTGGTCTGTGAGGGGATTTATTTCAAACAGGTTGTTTGAAATTTCTTCTTATTAAAAACTTAGCATAATCTTGAGAGGTGTGTTGGACCTTTACGGGGAATTGGTTTGTTGTTTTTTTTTCCCTGATTTAGGACATTATCATTAGCTGAATACATGGCCTTTACATGTGCTGCTAATACCAGGATGAATGGAACTAATTTTATGGCCAAGAGCTATTCACCTGACTGCAAAATTGAACTTGAACTTGCTATAAGTAATGGTAAGTGTTGAATTTAAAGCTTTTCTTCATTAGTATCTTCCTCTCTGGGTACATGATACTGAAAAAAATCATGTTAATTCCAAAGACTGTCAGTGGAAAACTGGTTTTGCTGTAGGCTGAATCTAACTTTTAGCTCAGTTAAGAGGTTTCTATGTAATATATAATTTGATTTAAAATAGCGTTTCCTTCTGAAATTCAGTTGATTATTTCAATCCACTATGGGAAACAGCTTTGCTAGCCTGCTATCTAAAGGTGTGCCAAAAATATATGATCTGGAAATCAGTCTTTAAAGGCCACTTGTAATTCCAGATGGATCTTTTGCTAAGAACCCAATTTACAATCCCTGAAGAAGGCTCAATCAAATTGCACAGATCCTGTCTACTTAGAAAAGTGGCTGTTTAAATACCTGAATTCAGGCACCCGAATTGTTGTTAGTTTTAAAATCTTGGCCTTAGAATATAGTGTTGTGAATATTTGTTATTACATTTGGCCTTGTGAGAAGATTACTGTTTTTGCTTTTGTAGTTTATACAACTAGAACCAACAAGAATTACAGCTCAGGAACACAGAACACAATTTCCATAATGGATATCTAGGCTAACCACCCATCATTCCATGTATCTTCATGACTAAATAAGTGCTGGAATTTCAAAACTGATTGCATGTTTGTGGTGGAGGGAGACATTTACATACATCCAGAAATAAAAGTTAACTTCTGCTAAAAAAAAAAAAAAGAGGAAACACTTGCTAGAAAATTTTACCATGCACCATTTAAAGTAATTGTACCTATAAAGTAAGATAAAATGCATTTTTATTGCTAACCCTTTTCTATAGCTCAAAGTTCAGATTAAAAAAAATCCTGTGAGATTTTTTAACTTCACTTTCATCTCACAGACTCGTAGAATGCTTTGGGTTGGAATGGACATTAAAGATCATCTAGTTCCAATCCCCCTGCTATGGGCAGGGGCTCCTTTCACTAGACAAGGTTGCTCAACCCCTGGTCTTAAACACTTCCAAGGATGAGGCATCCTCAACTTCTCTGGGCAACTGTTCCGATGTCTTAACAGCCTCACAGTGAAGAACTTCTTCCTAATATCTAGTCTAAATCTATCCCGCCTCTTTGTTATTTACACCTTGTCCTATTGCTACTTTGTAAAAAGTCAACCTCTAGCTTTCTTTCACGCCCATTTAGGTGCTGGCAGGCTGCTCTAACATATCCCCAGAGCCTTCTCTTCTCTAGGGTGCACAAGCCCAACTCTCTCAGCCTATTTTCATAGGATTGGTGCTCCAGCCCTCTGATTATCTTCATGTCCCTTCATAGTAGAAATATGATCCAGCCATTAAGATTTAGTTAATTCAACCCTGATGTTCCATTAGCTCAAGTACTAGGAAATAATATTCCATAAGATTTCCATGAAGGCTTTATAGAATTTAGAAACGAGTAGATTTTGTTGAGTGTGTGCTTTTGACCTTGAATGTTTTTCTGATATTCAAAAATCCCTTGTGGATTGGAGAAATTTGCTGGTTCTCCGTATTGCAGTTCATGAAAATGGGGAAAGAAGATGGTAAAAATACTTTCTGCTGTCTCAAGTGGCAAGAACACGTCTGAAAATAAGTGTCTTACGTTTTCTCACAGGTAGTACACCTGTCAGAAGCAGATGATGCCTATCGTGCAGTGACAGAAATTCAGTTACAGAAGAATACATGTCTTTGCCCTTTATGAAATGTTGCAGACCAACTCTAATTTTAACATCAACATGACTGGTAACTCATGTATCATTTATGACATGTCTTTTTGCATCTGGTGTCTTCCTTTACTTTTACTGACAGATTACCAATTTCAACACAGTGTTGAGCTTTGACTTACTATGACCACAGTAAAAAGCTTCAGGAGGATTCCTGCCATTTTCTTTCTTCAGAAGAACCTCTGCATTTTCCAGATGATTACTGTCATCTTCTTTTGAAATACCTTGAGAGTCCAGGTGCCTGAAAACTCCTGGGGTCAATAAATTCAAGGAGTGACTATCTCTTTTGACAGAAGAAGCAGTCTGTCTCTGTACGACTGAGCCAAAAGCAGTGGAGTCAAAGATGGAAATGACAGTCTCACTGGGGCATTACAATTCTGGGCAAATTTTAAAAAATCCTTGTTTAAAACTTCAGTGCCATTGAAGAAAACAAAAATTAAGGTTCCCTTTCTGCATTGGCCTGGGATGCAATTTTCTTTCTAACAGCCTGTATGGGTCACATCAGATCTGCAACCAAAATAGCACTGATAATACATTGATATTTGATTATTGCTGAACAGTGTTTGCACAGCATCAATATCTTTGTTACTCTCGGCTCTTTCAGAGAGCAGGACAGGTTTGGGCAAGTTGCTGGGATTTGACAGATCTGGGATAACTAATCCAAAGTAACCAAAGGGATATTCATACAGTATCATTTGACGTCATGCTCAGCCATAAAACTGCAGGAGGTAGCGGAACTTCTTCCAAAGTAGACATTGCTTGGAGACTGACTGGTCATCATACTGGTGAGTGATCACCTTAGCATCACTTTTATTTCCCCTTTTATTTCCCCTTCATGTATTAGATTGTCTTTACCTCAACACATGAGATTTTCTTGCTTTTGGTCTTCTGATTCTCTTCACCTTCTGATCCTCTTCCTCATTCCTCTGGCAGCAACTGAGCAATCAACAGGGAAGGGGGGTTGGTGATTGCCTGCAGTAAATCCAGCAAACTCTGAAAAGGTTATTTAGACTGTGAGGAACTTACCCAAAAGGTTTTCTATGAAACAAAATTGAAAAAGACCCCATTTCATTAAAAAGGTTGGAAACAAGGCCATCAGAGGAACACTGTACTAAATACAGATATATTTTTGAGATGTTCTTGGTGTCGGCAGTCTTTGTCAAAAACTTTTGGAATCTGCCTTCTGCAATATTGGACAGCAGCATTTTAGTCTAATAGTAGCACCACTGTTCCAGATGCTAATCTTGACAAACAATATATTAAGGCAGTTTGCTGTAATTATTTACTACCTACAGATAGTATGTATAGTGCGATCCTAACATTTATGTTTTAGAAATCTATTGAAGTGGTTCAAGTAAGCCAAGATTATGCTGACCAGAAGTAAAACATGGGTATTTTTACATTAGTAGGCATTGTAGAGCAAAAGGAGTAGATCTGCACAGCAAAAAGAATTTATGGCAGACATTCACATCACATAAATTCAGGGTGGTTTACTCTTACTTTTTAGCCTTAAAGCGGTCTTGTAGAGTGAAAGGATGTAGCAATGTAGCATGTGAAGCATATTAGGAGAGTCTCTGAACTGGAGATTTTGGTTAAGATTTTTCCCAAAGAAAACTCATCGTCATTGTCTGAAAGTGCTCCATTAAATGAATGACTGTGTTCTACATGGATATGGTTGGGAAATTCACTCTGAAAGGATACTCTTGATCCCAGCTGAAGTGGTAGTATACCTGTATTATCAATATGTGTACAGACAGTTTTCAGAAATTATATTAGTCTTTTATGCAGCCGCAACTAATATTGGTTTCTTTCATTAAGATTTGAATTAAGGTTTAAAAAATGTAAGTCATAATATATTGAAATTTATGATGAGAATTACTGAGGACCTAGGGTAATAGGTAAGTAGCTTTTTTTATGGGGGGCAAGGCATATCTTTTTATTAGGTCATTACAAAGGTGTTGTCTTTCTACCATCTGACATTTAGGAGATGTTACTTTCAAGAGGACTAGAAAGGCTGTCCAGATTTACCAAATTCATTTGTGTGTAATTGTCTTTTGTCACATTTTTATTGTGTCCCCTGCTAACGAAAACAGTGTCAGAAAGCAATGAACTAGTCCTTCATCAAGATGAAGATGCTATCAAAATCAGGATAGAACAATTGTTTTAATGGAGATTTCCAAGTGACTAAAGTAGCCAAGCCTGCTTGGATCTGATGTCAAAATATTTGGCAGGTTCACTGAGCTCTCATTTTGCAGCAAATGCCTCTAATCACAGCACAAGGCTATGTAGTAAACAGGCATTAGGAGTCTTTGACTCCTAAAACAGGATTGACACAGGATACCTTCTCTGTCCTGCTAATGTCTGCTGACTGCATTAATTGGATGATTTGACTACTTATGATTTAATTTGGAGTAAAAAATATCCAAAGCCAGAAGTGACTGCTAGAGGATCCAGCTGTTCCACTTTTTGTCCAAGTGAACAATAGGAATCAGCTGGGCATGTCTAAGCCATTGAGTTTTACTTTAGTTAGATGAAATGGTTGTGGGGACTGGGAGACTAAGCTGTGAACTGCTTGCAGAACATGACTGATTGCTTAAACACAGAAAGTGCACAGAAATTTCTATTTTTCTTTCTTTTTTTTTTTTTTTCCATATTTACTTGTGTAGACTCTCTGACAAACAGGGTAAATGAAAAATTGATACAGATGCCTTCTTGGCTTCTCCATTAATTTTTTTTTTCCAGCTATTTATGGATAAAAAGTAATGCTGAAGAGCATGGCACTGTAGCAGAGCTCTCTGTATGCCAGTGGAAATGTTGCAGGTCAGGTATAAAAGAATTCAGCTCACCAAGTTCCCCTAAGACACTATAACAGAAACATCCTTTTTGTTCAGTAAAATAATATTTTTAATAAGGTTTAAAGGTGGGAAAGGATTTCTTTGTGTCTATGCAAGAACAGGCAGGTTTCGACCTACTGTTTGTAACATGACCAGGCAACTAGAGGAATTCCTTGAGTCTTCAACAGTGGTACCAGGCTTTGTAAATGTGGACGTAAGTGTAGGACTGGCAGACACAACAAAGGACATACGGAAGACCAGTGCACTCCTACACACATCTGCAAACTGGAAAGGATATTTCACGCTTCTGACATGACATGACAGAAGGGTTTTGCACAGCTGTGTGCAGAGCCAGAGACGGTGCACTCCAGTCTCAGCACCTGCTTATATTTACATATTTTCAGTATGACTAGTCTGATGAGTATTAATTATTTCTGTGTCTTGGTCTTTTAATTGTAACAACAGAGCTTTTCCGTTTTGCACAGGGCAAAGGAGATTAATGGTCTGAAATCTCATTAGCACTGTATCATAATTATATCAGTCATTAAATCTCTAATGGTATTTTTTTAAATGGAAGAAGCAAAAGCTTATCTCACCGTTCTTTCATGCTCCAAGCTGCTCTATGCCTTTTCATACTTGCTGAACTCAGCAGAAGTGAAGGCTGATAAACTTTACATATAAATGAGGTTAGCAGATCAGTTTTATGTTTCATCTAATATCCTAGCTCTGAAATTAGCTACATTTATAGTGAAAATTAGGGTAATTTCTGAAGAGTGGCCTGGCATGCTAGTAAGGAGGAGATGTTGGGCATCATTCTTCTCAGTAAATAGTTGTCTTTATAGCTCTGGCCATGCTGCTTCACCCTTTTGTGTCTTTATTCTGACAATTAGCTTCCTTCATTATTGCAACTGAATTTCAGCATAAAAATTGTATGCTCAGGACAAGGGGTCCTAAGTTTGCTGCTGCTGTACAAAAAAATACCTGCAAAGTAACAGAGGCCACCCTTTAGTAACTTCTTGGAATGCTTACAGAAGAACAAAATTGTTGTGGTGTGTTGTGGGTATCTGGATATATTTTTGCATTTGGTGATGACAAGACTACTGAAGACATGCATAAGTTTTGGCTCATGTCCAGTGGAAGTTCAAATGACTTCTTCAGCTACAGAAATTAAAAGCTACTGACAAAAGAGCAAGATTTTTGACAAAAATCAGTCAACTAGATGTGTTGGGCTTATCATGATCTTTTTTTGTTAAAACATTAATTCAAGAAAATCCAAACTCAAGTAGTATGCATTTTCATTAGAACAATTTATTTCCACTTTAAACTTCAGGAATATAAACAATAAAATCTTGAAAATATGTTGCCAACATGTTGGAAGATGCTCAGCTGAAAAAGAATTAAAATCTGGTACTTAAAGAAACCAGCCTTGCACATTTATTTTAACATTCTGATTTTTTGTTGCATTTTGTTTGGTTTTTTTGTTTGTTTGCTTGCTGGTTGGTTGGTGTTTGTTTGCTTGTTTATAGGCTTGGTTTTGTTTGTTTTTTTTTTTTTTTTTTTTAATGAAGGTTGTACTGAAAATTTTAAGATGTGAACCCTTCCCTTCCCTTCTTGGCCCAAAGTTTCTTAGAGAAAACTCCTAGTATTTCCGCTTTTATAATAGCCTTTTAGCTTCTCACTGAATATTCACCTCCTTTGGGGAAAGACATATTTTATAGAAGACACAATTTAACGCATATTTGTTTCCCCGGCTTTGTAGTTATTACTCACCTGGAAAAACTGTATGAAAGCTGTTTGGTTTGAGATGCACTGGTGGCTTTGTGGTCTCTTGGGGCCATTGAAAATGAATGTTAGAGGTTGAAATACATCAACATTGATGCTGGGGAGAATATACAAAGACCTGAAGTGTTTGGTGATCCATGGCTGTAAGTACCAGGTTTGCTCTGCATTAAAGGCTTCGGTAGTAAAATAGACGGAACAGATGAAACTGAGCAGCAGTTATTTCTCCAACACAGTTTGTATTTTGGCTGCAGCAATGCAGACACACAATGCCTCTTAAAAACATTAAAAAATGCATAAGGTGCACCTCTGCATTTGCAAACTTGTACAGCTGATTTATTTGAAACGTGGTCCCTAAGAGGGAAAAAAACCCAGAGCAAGCATTGTCAGAAAAGCATAAACTTTTTATGGGTGAATGAACAAAGAACCTAGTTCTTAAGTTTTCTCCTGACTTTAATTCCACCTCTCAGGAAGAAAACTCTCAGTTTATGCCCTATTGAAGGGCACTCGCAGTCATGAAGCCCAGACATTCTCTGTGAGCCCTTCAGTTATCAAATAGACCACAAGCTGTGACATCCTGGTCCTGCTGAAGGGGATGCCATGGGGTCAAGTGCTTCTGGGGCCAAAATGTTAAGCAGGAGGGAAGGCAATAACAGAGTGGATATTTCCCTCTAGGAACTTAGGAGAGATATTTACAAAATACAGTGTGGGAACAAGGTTGCAAGATGAAAATATTTTGATAACATTTCATGATAAAAAACTTTGACTATGCTCTATTATAGAAATGGAGATGATCTTGTTTGGCATTTATTTTATGAGTCACAATGTAAAGCACATACACTTTGGGTTTGAGCTCTTGCAGGAGTAATACAATTGTAGTATTTCAAGTGATGTAATGACCAACTATTGTGAGTGTTTCCTTAGAAGTATCAGTAATTATCACTGAGCTTAGATCCAGAATATGTCACTATCCCAGGAAAGACTTTTCTCTGTTCCCAGAATATTGCTGCAAAGGTTCTCTTTCAATCAGCCAATATTTTTTGAGAAAAAAGAAAGGATGTGACAGGAATTCAGAAAAAAATTATGACAAATTCTTGCTGCACACTAGAAAGTATTTTAAAAGAGGCTGACTGTTTTCTATAGTAAAATATGATGGTATTAAATGCACTATCTAAAGAAAATACAGATTTTATGTAATTATTTAAAAAAAAAGTTATCAAGTGAATTTCTTCAAAACTACAGATTTAGAATTTCACCTGGTGCTAACATTTTGCTTCATGTTAAGAAGTTGTTATATCTTCAATTTATTCTCAGATTGGAACAAACCCCAATTTGGACTAGTTAAGAATGATTTTTAAAGTAATTATATGTTTCTCAATCTCTTAGAAAAGACATATTCCTTCCTGTCTCTCCTCCACAGTGGTTAATTTTGGTGGGGAAACTGAAGAAAAAAGCAGCATTTAGCAATTCTGTGAGGTTTTTCCTAAGTGTCGTGGTTTAACCCCAGCCAGACAGCTTTTCACTCGCTCCCCCCCTTCTTGCCCTCCCCCTACTCGTGGAGGGACAGAGAGGAGAATCAAAAAGAATGCAACTCCCGTGGGTTGAGATAAGAACAGTTTAGTAACTAAGGGATAACACAAATCACTACTGCTACCACCAATAATAGTAATGATAAAGGAAATAACAAGGGAAGAGAATACAACACCTCAGCACCAGCCGACCAATAACTCACTCCCCCAGCCCGACCAAGCATCGACTGATACCTCCTCCAACCCTGCAGTCTCCCTGCCCTTCCAGCTAACTCCCAGTTACATCCTGGGCATGATGTGCTGTTGTATGGAATACCCCTTTGACTAGTTTGGGTCAGGTGTCCTGTCTCTGCTTCCTTCTGGCTTCCCCTCCTCCCTGGCAGAGCATGAGGCTTACAAAGTCCTTGGGCAAACCAAAACATCATTGTTATCAGCTCTGTTCCCAGGCTCAAAGTCAAAACACAGCACTGCACCAGCTACCAAGAAAGAGAAAAATGACTGCTACTGCTAAACCCAGGACATTAAGGAATACGGAAGGAAATGCTTTCTGTTCAGCTAAATATGGGAATTTCGAACATACATAAAAAAAGACCAAATTAATCCTGAGAGGCATTTATGTCTTTCTTGGCAGGAAATGATGTCTTTTATGAAATGTGTAAATGGCAGCTTACCGGGTTTTAGTACATTTGAAAGGTCACTTGAGAGACAGTCAAAGGAAAAATCTATTACCAGTTTCACAAGATGGAAAGAATTGCATGCAGTCCAAATATTGACTACTTTGAATGGGCTCAGTAGAGTCAGTCTTTTTAAACAGTTACTAATGGAAATTTAGATTCCAACTATGTTAAATTAATCTATCATCTTACTTTCTGCAATATCCAAATTTGTGCCAATGGGATAATGGATTCTTATTAAAACTGAATCTTCACCAAGGATTTTCAGCAAATAAATAGACAAAATTAGCTAGTGGATAGGCAGACAGGTACTATTTTACCCATAACCGAAAAAAAAAGCAAAACAAAACCAACCAACCAACCAAAAAACCCACAAGTTACAAGAAAAATATCTTTGGAAGTCAGCTGTTTACTACCCTTGAGATCAAATCAGCTCTCAGGTTATGTTAAGAACATACTGTCACTGTTACCAAAGTTTCACCTTTACAAAGTCAGGTACTTACACAAAGTAGCCTAGTCATAGGCAGTGCCAGTTCTTGCTTAGGCATGGGTGAATTAGTCATGCCCAATCACTCAACACTGACTGCACCGCAGGGACTAAACTAAACTGCAGGCTGGTGTACATATGAAACATTCCTGTTCAGTGGAAAATGTTCACACAGAGCACTGTCCTACTGTGCTGTTATGCTTTTTCAGGATTAAGTTGAAATTCTCTAGGGATGGTATTGTAGCAGCTCAGCCTGCCACCAGTTAAGGGATATCTGCACCATCCACTGTGGCTTGACCGTTTCAAAAGCTCATGCTCTCAGATGCTTCTGCCAGTCCCTATATTGTACTAAGGAACCTCCTTTCGTTCACAGAAGCCATGCTGCAAAGTGTAGACCTTGCATCAGGACTGTTCAAGAGGCAGGGATGGAGGGTAGACAAAAGCCACAGTACATGTCCCAGTCTCCTTGTGTCCCCTGAAGGGACAGCCAGTGCCCACCACTGATACCGGTTCTGGACAAAGTTGACCCTCAGCTTCATGAGATGTACCAGAGCAAGCAAAATGCAGTTCCAGGGATGACTGTGCCGATGGTTCCTCTTTGGTGTGAAAGCAGACTGAACGCTGACACCAGCCTGCCAGAGAAACAAATGCTCATGCATATATTAGTGAGATGGGTTGCTTTCCATGAGGATCTCTTAATTTTACAAATCTCCCTCTTTGGACAACGATGCACATATTTCTTTCTCTAGTCTCAGTCTCAGAACATAGAATCATAGAATAGATAGGGTTGGAAAGGACCTTAAGATCATCAAGTTCCAACCCCCCTACCATGGGCAGGGACACCTCGCACTAAACCATATCACCCAAGGCCTTGTCCAACCTGGCCTTGAACACTGCCAGGGATGGAGCATTCACAACCTCCCTGGACAACCTATTCCAGTGCCTCACCAACCTAACAGGAAAGAACTTCCTCCTTATATCCAATCTAAACTTCCCCCGCTTAAGTTTTAACCCATTACCCCTTGTCCTATCACTACAGTCCCTAATGAAGAGTTCATCCCCAGCATCCCTATAGGTCCCCTTCAGATACTGGAAGGCTACTTACTATAAGGTCCCCAGCCTTCTCTTCTTCAGGCTGAACAGCCCCAACTTTCCCAGCCTGTCTTCATATGGGAGGTGCTCCAGTCCCCTGATCATTCTCATGGCCCTGATCTGGACTTGTTCCAAAAGATCCATGTCCTTTTTATGTTGAGGACACCAGAACTGCACACAATACTACAACTGAGGTCCGATGAGAGCAGAGTAGAGGGGCAGGATCATCTCCTTCAACCTGCTGGTCATGGTCCTTCTGATGCAGCCCAGGATACGATTGGCTTTCTGGGCTGCAAGCGCACACTGCTGGCTCATGTTCATTTTCTCATCAACCAGCACCCCCAAGTCCTTCTCTGCAGGGTTCCTCTGAATCTCTTCTCTGCCCAGCCTGTAGCTGGGAATTTAATCTATCCCTCCCTAACCATTAGCTCTGCTGTAAGTAGCATGTACCTCTGCCATGCTGTGGAGGAGTACCCAAGCAGCCACCTCCCAGACCACATCCCTGCTTCATTCAGCTCTGGGACACATAATTTGCCTCACAAAGAAAGCCTGTTTCCATATGACATCATGTTATACTTCTGCAGTCCACTTCTGCAACCATATTCTCTCTTCAGATGTAATTAATTTTTTTGCTTTAAACAATGATCAGACTTTCTCTTCTGTTTCTGATATGTTTAGTTGTCTTTATCTGACCAAAGGATAATCAGACATCCCAATTTCTCCTTAGTCTCTTCATTTTTAAGTAAATTAAAGCTTTGGAACATAGACACACAGCTTTCAGGGTACCTCTACGGTTTCTTGGTTGTCTCATGTGTGTCTGGATACTTTAAAAGCATCTTTCTTCCCCTCTCCCACACTTAAAATAAGATCAGAGGTTGTTACTAGATTGGTTTCCTGTCTCCCATCTGTCCATCAGGACATGGAGAAGGGAAACAGATTTTTAAACTAGCTATGACAGAGTATTTTACTAATTAAAAGTGTACATCAAATCATCTTGAAACTGGTTTAAAATTTGTGGCAACAACCAAAAAAAAACAGTCCAAAAAAGAAACACATTCATACTTTTAAAAAATACTTCTGTCACAGCGTTTCCATTTGCCTTACCTAAGGATCCTCATTTGTGGATCTCCACATTCTTCCAGTCTGTGGAATAGAGAATGTGCTCTGCCCTCTGCCCAGGACACGAAAAATCTTTTGGTTTCTCCCACCACTTTTTTTCCCAGTCACTGGAGCATGGAAGGCCAAAAGTTCTCCTTGGTAATGAATATCCTGGAAGACTAATGTTTGAATTGTGAATGCAGACAGAACCAGAGATACAGCAGCATCCTGCTATACCAGCATCCATCTACCTGCCTGCAGATAAAGGTAAAAAATATTCGTAAAGAAGAGTATCACAGATCACCTCATCAAGGCGCTCTCTTCACTGGATGGTGCTCAGAAGGGTTCCTTTTTCTCTAACCTTCCTCTTAAGCAGTAATTACGTAGTAAATGCTTAAAGTGTCCAGGGCTGAAAACTTATTTTTCATATCTGGATAATATATGTGATTTACAGGTTTCATTATATTTAATAGAAACACCTAAACATTTGCATTTTAATTACTCTTCTTTACTCTCTCCAAACCTGATTCAATTAAGCTCTGCATATAAATTCTGCAGAATGATTGTTTTAATATCCTCAAAGTCAGCAGAAAGAAACAGAATATGGTTGGGGTTTGTATTTTAGAGGACTGTCACATTGATAGATTGTTTGCTGCCACATAGCAACTCACAAAGCTGCTGGATAAAATGTGTTTCTGCTGAATATTTGAGGGCTGGGGCACCATTCATAAACAATTTTCACTCTGTGGTGATTCCCAGCAGGAGAATCACAGGGCGCAGCTGTGCCCAAGCCACAGTGCTGACCCTGCATTGATCTACTCAACCAATGTGTCTCCAACACAAGGGGATATGTGGATGACACGTGAGACCTGAGCTGAAGTGACAAAGAGGGCAGAGGAAGAACTGGCTCCTTCTGTGGTTTTTGCTGGTGCTGGTCATCGCCAGTGCTGTTAATTAACAGGCTGACAATTGGTTCAGCACTGGGGAACCAGATGGCTCAGCAGCAGCCTTCACCATGGTGTTTCTGACACGTGCTCATCAATGCTCTTTGCTCGAGGAGCTTGTCCTCCATACACTTGCAGACATCTCCAGTGCCGGTCCCTGCAGAAGTGGACAACATGCCATACTAGGAGCCATTCATCTTCTCCATAGTCACAGAAGCAGCTCCCCAAACCTGTCTTGTGTGCAGAAAGGATGAAAACATATTTATTATCATGTCCTCAGTCATGCACTCCCCTTTCCTAATACTTCATTGTCCTGGTATGTAATATTTGAAAAAACAAGCATCTGCAAATAGTTACCTTTACACAAACAACTGACCACAGTTGTTAAATAAGTGACCACAGTTTTTTATCTTACTTTGCCTTTTCCCTTGTCAATATAGATATTCATCAAAACTATACAAATTCTTTCCACAGCCTATCAGTACAAATAGGAGCCATCAAAGCAGCAGTGAAACCCAAGGTAAGTAATAGGCTAGAATACATGATATTGTCCCCAGCATTAAAAGCATTAAAACTGAACTCCATCTGGACTCATCTGATCATTCTGCTTCCCAGGAAGACCTGTGTGCTGTCTTGATGTGGTGATTAGAAAGCTGAACCGCTACCTGCTCAGGGCTTTCTCTATTGTAAGAAAAGACAGGAAGCACATTCTTAGAGGGATTCATCCAATTTTAAGTTAAGTTGGCTCATGCAATAAAAACACCCATATGTTCCCTCTGAAAAAGGAAGCATTTTAAATCTCAGAATGTAAGAATACCATCATAAAGTGGGAGTCATTAGAACTGACATACAAAGTATATATAAAATTCTTAACTCTTATTCTGTAATGCAGTGATACTTTTGTTCTCTAAGGCACCCTTGAGAAAAAGAGGAGGAGGAGATGGAGTGAAAGAGTTATATGAAGTAATATTAATTCTTGAGAAACAGCAAAAAAAATTCTTCCCTAGCGGGAATGAGCTTCAAATATCATACAATCTCTGTCTGGTGATATCAGACACTGAATACCTGTTACCAATAGCCACAGTGTGACAGCTTTCATTTCTGATCCTTTCTTTTCATTCTGAAGATGAACGGGAAACTATGCTGAAGAAGAATGAAAAGCAGGTCTTACTTGGCTATTGACAGACAACTAATCAAGCATGAGCTCAGTCAGTGAATTTCACTAGTACTAGATAGAACAGGAACTCTGCAAAGGCTGGGAGCACTAAGAAGGAAACATCTGGGAGGTGATTGGCCACTGTATGACACATGCAGGGATGTCGCACATTCTGTGATGTGATATGATTTCCCATTGTTAGTTATAGATGTATGACTGGTAATGGCAGTTTCAAGAAAGTAGGAGGCCTTGCTGAGTGGAGCATCTAAGAAGTGTCTTCACTTGCATCTTTGTGACAGCCACCATGGCTGACACATTGTGTGAAGAACCAAGACACCCTTGTCACTTAAAGTAAATAAATTCATAAAACAGAGCTCCTGGGGTTTCAGCTATGGAAACAAGGATGCCTGCTGAGAGTCTAACAGTCACACATCATCTGTGGAGTAGGTTTGTTATAGACACTATCTGGAAAGAAATGTGACAAAGACTTGCATATCAATGTCACTTCAGCCCAGTTTTTCCTACTGCTGTTCTCTTTTATTGGCTGAGCAAAAGGACAATATCTAAAAACCACATCTCATAGGTAAGGTATAGTAAAACCCTCTTGTGAATCCACAGCTGGTGGAGGAAAAATTAGGATTTAAGACAATACCCACGTGGGTTTCAAACATCGCTATGAAGAAGAGAAAAACAGAAGCTAAAAAAAAAAAAAAAGAATAAAAATTAGGGAAGAGCACTGTGAATACTAATAAAGACACACACTTAAACATGGCTAGTCTGATGTGTCTAAAACATTTGGCAGGCTTAAACACAATTTCCACTTCATATATTTTATCTCCTGCTGGTTTGGCTGGAGTACGAGTTTCATGGAAACTGATTTTCTGATTTTGCCTGATACCTCTTTATACTTTCCTATAGTTAAGAGAACAAAGACTGAGAGATAATCTTCTTGGCATTTTAGCTCTTTTAATGTGGCAGAGCAACACCCAACCAGAGCAATAAAACCTGTATGTATAACATATGCCTGAGGAGCTTTTCCTCTCTGAAGCTGATGACTACGCAAGGAAAATGCCACATCCAGTTTTCTTTGCTGTGTTTCCCTGTCATGGTAGGTACACTGTGGATTGGCTGAGAGAGGGCAGACACCTTGTGACCAACCCAGATGTCTTAGCCCTAGGAGATGGTGGTTGTGAAGAACATAGTTGAACGATGGACATGAGAAGCAATCCCAGATGTTTGGTCTTAGCTGAACTCTGAGGCTTGTACTCAAGTTACCCAGGCTGCAAGGCCTAACCTTAGGTTATTAAGGGTCAGCTATGTGCAGTAGAACAAAGAGGCTTGGTAGTTGCTCAAGGATAACAGGATGTGGAAGTGGGATGGCAAAACTGCAAGAGACACGCTAAAAGTAGCAAAAGTAACAGTTGGCAGAATTTTCCCGTTCGCCTCTAATCTGTTGCAAGAATGTGTGGTTAGCACTCTTAAGCCAATTGAAATCTATACTGGTTACATCAGCTATTCTTGTGTATTATAAAAGCTGTCAATGTGTGTGAATAAATTTGGCAAATCGCTTGATCACATTGATCGTCTCTGCGTTTGTCCACAGCTCCCGCGTCAACAAGTGGCGCCCAAAGAGGGACCCTCAGATAGGTAACTTGCAAAATGCAAATTTGAAAATCCGACGGGAAAAGAGGGAGTGGGAAAGCTGGTTGAACACAGCGCTGCCCCAGAGCTGGAAGTCAGACGCCTGCACACTTCAGGAATCTCGCCCTGATCAGGTGAGCGGCCGGGGAGGAAAAGGGGCACTCGTTATCCAAAGAGGAACAGGCAGTGATGGAGTTCCTCCAACATATTCTCTCTAAGAGAGGACTATAATATGATAGTGCTGCCTTACAGAGGCTGTTGAAGTGGTCCTGTGATCGGGGCTTTATCCCCACCGTGCAAGCTGGCTTGACATTGTGGGATGAGATCAGTAAAGGGACAAAGGAAGCGCAGGAGCATTCTGCACTATGGAGACTGGTAATTGAACTTTTAAGGAAATGAAATCGGAACGGGCAGCGGTGGCATCTGTTCTCCAGGCCGCTGCTCCTTCGCAAAGTCAGTCAGAGGCAGGGAAGAGTGCTACCTCTATGGTATTTGCTCCTCCTGTTGTGCCTGGCACGGCATCACAGAAGCCTCCTCGGCATAAGGGGGAAGATAAAGTGAAACGGCACTTGCACCCAAAAGTACAGGCAGAGAGTGCAAAAGTGGTCACCTCTGACCCAGAGGAAGGAGACCCCAAAGAGCCAGACTTGTACCCTCCCCTTCCTGATCCCGACTCAGACTCAGACGGTTCAGACATTTCGGCTTATCAGCAGATGTGAACCAGTCTCAGTGATGGTCAACTGTGACAGTTGCTGAAGAAATTACAAGCATTGGAGACAAAAGAGACCTCTAAACACTCTGCCCCACCCCCCTACAATCCACTAGTAAACGGGAGGGGGGATGTTGGGCACGGGGTAGGGGATCATGGTAATAACCCTGCTAGACGCTGGCGTGGGATGATCAAAGATGCAATTGTTACGGGGGAATTTTCGGCTATGGGTCCCTTGATGTTTTCAGTCCTTCTTACGGTGAAGGGTGTAACGTTTAAAGAGACAAACTTAAATTTACTGTTAAAATGGTCGAAGATGTGTTATCCAGAGATTGATGAGTCTACCGTATTTGAGGTCTCTTTGTGGAATGGTGCAGGAGTTAAATTGTGGGATGCAGTCATAAAAGGCAACAACTCTGTGAAAAATTTGTTAGTCATTTGCAGATCTATTTTAGAGACGTTAAAGTAAAAAAAATGAGATTGTGCAGCCCAGTCGTCATTCCCTTACACCACCTCCCCCGAACGCTTGCCGGTTGCTGCCGCGGCTGCGACGACAGGACAGCGATGAAGATGGTCCTTTTGACCTGGAGCCTATTCATCTGGAAAATGAGCTTGATTTATATCCCCCAGATCCTCATGTTAAATGCACAGCTGTAAAGGGAGAAGCAAGACCAGTGGGGGATGTGGACGTATTGTGTGCTTTCCTGGTGGTGTATGTGCTGGATCAAGACCCGTGGTGGGAAGGTGTCTCGTATGCTCTTATCAGGGGTATTGGGCATACTATGACAAACTGTGGACTTGGGACCCCATATACAACTCATTTAATACAGTCTCTCTGTGATATTCATGTACTAGAAGTTAAGGAGGTGATCCTGACCCTTTATTAAGGAGATGATCCTGCCCCTATATTCTGCTCTTGTGAGACCTCACTTGGAGTGTTGTGTGCAGTTCTGGTGTCCTCAACATAAAAAGGACATGGATCTTTTGGAACAAGTCCAGAGGAGGGCCACGAGAATGATCAGGGGACTCCCATATGAAGACAGGCTGAGAAAGTTGGGGCTGTTCAGCCTGGAGAAGAGAAGGCTGCATGGAGACCTCATAGCAGCCTTCCAGTATCTGAAGGGGGCATATAAGGATGCTGGGGATGGACTCCTCATTAGAGACTGTAGTGGTAGGACAAGGGGTAATGGCTTAAAACTTAAACAGGGGAAGTTTAGATTGGATATAAGGAGGAAATTCTTTCCTGTTAGGGTGGTAAGGCACTGGAATAGGTTGCCCAGTGAGGCTGTGAATGCTCCATCCCTGGCAGTGTTCAAGGCCAGGTTGGACAAGGCCTTGGGTGATATGGTTTAGTGCGAGGTGTCCCTGCCCATGGCAGGGGGGTTGGAACTTGATGATCTTAAGGTCCTTTCCAACCCTAACTATTCTATGATTCTAAGTTGGTAAATATAAGTTATCCAGGTTTCTACAGAACTTTGGAGACCCTTATAGATATTGCTGGCCACTTCTTCCAACATAGGCTGGCCTCCTGTGTCGGAATGAGTGTGCATTTTGGTCAGTATAAAAGCCCAAGCCTCATGCAATGCGTGGGAGCCAGAGTCTCTGCGGGGACACCCACTAAGGCTGAGCCTGCCACCTCGCACTGCTATGATGCTTCTCGGAGCTGGTTTTCCTGTTAGTCTCCACAGGGTCCTTTTGCCATATTCTGTATGTGGAATTGTGTAGTGGGAGTAATGATTGTCTGGATTTTGTACTTCAAATATTATAGTTGTGTGGAGTGTGCTTATGGGATCCCATATATGTGTGTGTGTGTGTGTGTGTGTGTGTGTGTGTGTGTTGAGGACAGATGGTGTTCTGTGTATTTTTTTTTTTTTGTTGTTTTTGGGTTCGTGTAAAAGTTTTCAATGGGTAGCAGTTTAATATTTTGCGCAAGAAAGGGTTAATGCAAAAGTGCGGTTGCTGGCAGGTATTTATGGTTGTTGCTGAAGCAGGCAGGCAGCTGTAGCTGCTGCTGAACAGGCAGGCATTTGTAGCTGTGCAAAGCACTGTGAGAGAGGGAGAAAGCGTATTCAGCAGCAACGCCTGAAATATGTGTGCTTGTAAAGTAGCTATTATCAGATGCTGTGATTTTGTGTATAAAACCACCTGTATTTACTAGCCAGTTGCTAATAAGAAACTACACCTTGTATTGTATAGATTTGTCACTTATAAAAAAGATGCTTGAATATGAAAATTTGTAATAGGTGCTCGAAAATATTAAGGCAAAAGCTAGAAAAAATTCTAATGCAACGGTAGTGTTATAAGACAGATAATAGAACAAATTAAGAGGGTGGGAGAATTCCACTGGTAAGAAATTTCTTTGGCTAGTCCTTCGCTGCCATTAGCATCTTCAATATGCTGCTGCACCCTGTAATAATTACTCTGCTAATGTAAATCTTTGTATGCCTTGCCATAATTGACTTGTTACTGAATGAAGCAGGTGAAACTGCACGACATGTAATTAAACATATGCATGTTGCTATTGCTGCTCTAGGGGTTCCCCTCTGTATCAAAACTGATAATGGACCTGCTTATGTTTCTCACACCTTTCAACATTTTTGTCAACAATGGGGCATTCGCCATATCATTGGAATACCACACTCTCCCACTGGACAAGCTATAATTGAACACGCTCATTCTACTTTAAAGGCGCTTTTGCAAAAACAAAAAGGGGGAATCCCTCTCCCACCAGCAGAATGAGTTGCAAAAGCTATTTATGTTTTAATTTTTTTTGCGTGTAACTGGAAATAGAACAGAACCACCTCTTGTGGTGCATAATAATGCTCTTTCTTCCGGATGTGTGAAAGTAAATGGTGCTAAGGTGGTCTATAGAGACTTATATTCAGGAGAATGGAAGTGTCCGATAGGAGTCATAATGACTGGCAGAGGGTATGTTTGTGTTTCTACATAATCTGGGCCATGATGGGTGCCAAGTCAGTTTGTGAAACCATATCGTCAGGGTTCAGTGTCCTGATAACAATGTCAAGTGTAAAAGAATTAAAAAGTTCTGTTTGTATGTTTCAGATGCTGAGCGTTATGGAGGCATTATGTAAGGTTGTTGTTCTATTATTGAACCTACCTCGAACAGAAGGATGGGGTATTTCTGGATGGCTTAAAGATTTGATCATGCAGAGTATGACTATAGTATGTGCATTAGTTTTGTTTATATTGCTGGCGAGTTGTATGTTGCGGTGTGTCATATCTGTGGTTAAGAAGAATGCAAGAGCCGTCTGGTTTGCTCAAAAACAAAGAGGGAATTGTGGATTGGCTGAGGGACAGCAGACACCTTGTGACCAACCCAGACGTCTTAGCCCTCGGAGATGGCGGTTGTGAAGAATATACCTGAACGATGGACATAAGAAGCAATCCCAGCTATCTGGTCTTCGCCAAACTCTGAGGCTTGTACTAAAGTTACCCAGGCTGCAAGGCCTAACCTTAGGTTATTAAGGGTCAGCTATGTGCAGTAGAACAAAGAGGCTTGGTAGCTGCTCAAGGATAACAGGATGTGGGAGTGGGATGGCGAAACTGCAAGAGACACGCTAAAAGTAGCAAAAGTAACAGTTGGCAGGATTTTCTTGTTCACCTCTAATCTGTTGCAAGAATGTGTGATTAACACTTTTAAGCCAGTCGGAATCTATGCTGGCTACATCAGCTATTCTTGTGTATTATAAAAGCTGTCAATGTGTGTGAATAAATTTGGCAAATCGCTTGATCACATTGATCGTCTCTGCGTTTGTCCATAGCTCCCACGTAAACAGTACACAGTCCAATTCCTTCCGAGTTTTGTTTTCAGGGAAACCCAGGCATGCTAGGAATTGAACTTCTTCTTGGGTTGAGAGTTGGTTTTCTTGATATTCATGCCACTTTAGCCTGGTTAGAATGCAGCAGTAGCTCTTCTATTCCTCCTAAGATGCTTTCATAGACCCTTAGAGAGAAGATAACTTGTTCACAACACTGACCCTTATTAATCACTCCCGAATACCTCCATGGGGAGAGTTACACCCCAGAAAACGAACATTGTACACCCATTTAACCCAGACTGTCCTCTTTTGGATAAAGTGCATCTGTGTGTAAAACTGTGCAGAACATATATAGCAATTCAGATTCACATCTCTCTTAGTGTTTAAGTAAAGAGAAGTCATTCCACACGTTTTCTCATATGCTTTATTGTGCAAAACTTTAGTTTTAATGTGTTTTAGACTTTCTGAATAGACAGCAAATGTTAAATTATCTCAGTAATAACCCTGTTGAGAAAATATTCCAAATTTATAGGTTTCCTATGATTTTAGCTCAGGTAGAAGGGATATATAAAATATATATATTCAGTGAAATTAAATTCGAAACCTGATTGTTTTGCATCTCTAGGGTACTGTAAAAAAAAACCATTCCCTTTTAAAAAATAGTCATGTATTCAGACCAATAAAATATAAAACTATACTCTCCACTAGTATAAATCAGGGTAGATATATGGAAATTGAACTGTTCTTATTTACATCTGCTAATGGGTCTGACCTAGGATTTATATAACAGGATTACATAAATCTCTTTATTGTGGACGCATGTTAATTTTCTAGAAATTCACCATGTATTGTATCAACTCAAAGAGTCTGACAGCCTCATAGGGATTTTCTAAGATGTTTTCTTAGAATAAAAGGCCAGAAATAAGGGACAGTCCTTGGGAGCCTGAATCTGTTGAACCCACTGCCCTGGGGAAACTCAATGTGGAAATACCCTGGGATTCAGGCACATTTCTTCTTCCAGAAAAGTTTTCTTTCCTCTGGTGTATCATCGGACTCGCTCTAAACCATATCACCCAAGGCCTTGTCCAACCTCTCCTTGAACACTGCCAGGGATGAAGCATTCACAACCTCCCTGGGCAACCTATTCCAGTGTCTCACCACCCTAACAGGAAAGAATTTCCTCCTTATATCCAATCTAAACTTCCCCTGTTTAAGTTTTAACCCATTACCCCTTGTCCTGTCACTACAGTCCTTAATGAAGAGTCCATCCCCAGCATCCGTATAGGCCCCCTTCAGATACTGGAAGGCTGCTATGAGGTCTCCATGCAGCCTTCTCTTCTCCAGGCTGAACAGCCCCAACTTTCTCAGCCTGTCTTCATATGGGAGGTGTCCCAGTCCCCTGATCATTCTCGTGGAACTTGATGATCTTAAGGTCCTTTCCAACCCTAACTATTCTACGATTCTATGTCCTGCCTGACACTCTCAATATTCATATTTATTTGTACTCCTGATTTGATGGGAATTCTTCCAACCTTTTCATTAACAGTCAGAACCACCTGCTAGAGTATACAAATTAAAAATATTTCATGGGCTGGGCTAAGGAGTGAGGCTGTAGATGCACATTTGTCTAAGCAGACAAGAACACAGCAGCATCCACTGTTCATTAGCCATCCCTTGAGCAGTGTTGTAGCTGATGTGCTGCTGATCTTTTGTTACTGCCACAAGTATCCATTTCATCACTGCTCTTTTGTACGTTATAAGCTGCTGGGTTTCTTCAGCCAGTTAGTCTGAGCTCCAGTAGCAGTAACTGTGTAGAATTACAAAATTTTCTGAGTCATTTATAATTCGGCTCCCAAAGGTATGTGGTGCTTTCTCAAAAACTATACCTGTGTTCAGCAGCCCTTTATTTTAAGACTACCCAGCACTCCAATGAGTTATTTCAGCTGACTTTCTGTGTCGTATTGATCTCACCTGTTCCGATTTTAGTTCTCTGTGAATTAAATGCCAACCCCTACAAGAAAACAAGATGGCTTTAGACTTCTGCATGGTTGGCTGCTATGGTTCATAGCCTCACAAACTTGTTTATTTATCTCAGTCCATCTCACAACAATGCATATGGGCCTCCTAGGTCCCACACGTAGAAGTTCTGAATGCTGGAAAGGCTAGAGGAGTCGCACAGCTGTTCTCTCAAGCTATCGCTGCTTTTGTCTCCACTCTCTCTTCTCACCATCTGTCTTTTTTTTGCAGCCCCTCTCCATATGTTGGAGTTACTATTATATTTTCTTAAAATATAATGTTGGAGTTACTATTATATTTTCTTAAAACCTTTAAAAAATGCTATGTTCATATATTCTTCTATTCTTTCAAGTATGATCTTTTTTCTCTTTAAACTCAATAAAATTGCAAAATTGACCCCAGATTCATTTGTTGTTTTATTTATCCTTGAATATACAAAGGAATGGGTAGAATATTTTTTTTATCCTAGCCCCCACTTTAACAGCAAATTTGGACTGTGTTATCTGAAGAGTTTTGCTGCCCTCTAGGAATATAACTAAGACTTTGTAGTGCTTAGTAAATTCAATTCTCAGGTACAGATGTCATTCCAAACTGTTTTCAGCTTTTGTTTTGATTTTGGGTGTGAAAAGGTATGAAAAAACCCCAAAACAAAATAAACAAGCCCCCTCAATCTGACAGGTTTTTAATTTGAATTTCCTGTTTAAAAACAACGTTACACGTTAAATCAATTTGAAAAGAAATGAAGTGTCGCACTCTCAAAGGTAGATTTCATTGGCCATGAAAAATCACTTCAAAAATTAAAAGTTCTTTTAATATGTCAAAACCCCCATTCAGAAATCATTTACAACTTGCAGTACAAACCCTCAAGGGCTTTATTTATTAAAAAATAAATATTTAGAGACTATAGTACTTTCTTTTTTATTTAGAAGTGAGGAAAAACATTGGCATTTGTTAAAAACTAAACTTTTCTAATGGACAACAGATGCCAATCCCAGTATTTAAAAAACAAACCAAACAAAAAAAAGAAATTTTTGTTTCTTAAATTAATTATCTGTTGGTGGAACAGAATAGCTGGCCACATTTTGGGCTTTTAATCCTTGTAGTCGTTTAAAGATTTATTATCACACATCTTTTAGTTATGCCTTGCAACATTTATATCTTCCTCAGCAATCTAAAATGCTGATTAAAAAAATATTTTATATATATATATATATATATATATGTATTTTAGAATGTGTTTACTTTTGGTTTTATCTTGCTTGTTTTCTCTAAAGCCAAATTTTAAGATCCATTCAAGTTCAAGAAAGACACCATCTTCATCCACCATTTTCCTTGCTTCCATCTTCAGGACTAAAGATTTCTCAGGATAAACATTTCTCAGCAAAGATGCAATAACTAGTTTAATTAAATCTTTCATTCTGTTTTGCTGCATGTGCATATATTTCTTTTAGCTACTGTCATTACCAGAACACAAATAAACCAGTAACAACTGTAGGGACTCTTAACATTTTATGAAAACAAGGAGAAAAAGATGTACAGCTTTCATATCTTGGCCTAAGAGAGGAACTAAGAAAAGTTTCTTAGACATCTATTAGAATGAAATTCAGTGTGGTACAGTAGTGTTTATATTTTTTCATATCTTTAAAACAGTGTAGTCTGCTGATGACACCAATCTATGTGGTTTGGTTGATATGCTGGAGGGAAGGAATGCCAGCCTCATGAATTTCAACCAAGCCAAGTGCAAGATTCTACACCTGGGTTGGGGCAATCCCAGGCACAGCTACAGGTTGGGCAGAGAAGAGATTCAGAGCAGCCCTGCAGAGAAGGACGTGGGGCTGTTGGTTGACGAGAAATTTAATATGAGCCGGCAGTGTGCCAGCAGGTCGAAGGAGGTGATCCTGCCCCTCTACTCCGCTCTCATGAGACCTCACTTGGGAGTATTGTGTACAGTTCTGGTGTCCTCAACAAAAAAAGGACATGGAGTTGTTGGAGCAAGTCCAGAGGAGGGCGATGAGGATGGTAAGGGTACTCGAGCACCTCCCATATGAAGACAGGCTGAGAAAGTTGGGGCTGTTCAGCCTGGATAAGGCTGTGTGGAGACCTCATAGCAGCCTTCCAGCATCTGAAGGGGCCCTATAAGGATGCTGAGGAGGGACTCTTCATTAGGAACTGCAGTGATAGGACAAGAGGTAATGGGTTAAAACTTGAACAGGGAAGCTGAGGTTAGATATAAGGAAGAAACCCTTTACTGTGAGGATGGTAAGGCACTGGAACAGGTTGCCCAAGGAAGTCATGAGTGCTCCATCCCTGGCAGTGTTCAGGGACAGGCTGGATGAAGTCTTGGGTGACATGGCTTAGTGTGTGGCACTGTGGCAGAGGGATTGGAACTAGATGATCCTAAGGTCCTTTCCAACCCTAAGTATTCTATGATTTGATGATTCTAAATGACTCCAAAGGAAGAGTTTCTGTCTCCCAGAAGACACAAATCAGAAGCCTTCCCTTCCACCTGTGCTTCATGATGCTTGGAGTGAATTGTACTAATCAAGGAGCTTTTGAGAAGCTTCCTTCTTAACTCAAGGATTCCTGGGTAAAGTTTAGCTGATAAAAAAACAGCTGTGATGTCTGACCAAAAATATTTTTTCAAAAGATGTATTCCAAACAAACATTTAAAACCTGAGATAAAGAAAAGTTTTGATAGTCCGCGAGGACTGGAAATTACCATGATTTATTCCATCAGGATAATCTTATTCAATGTTTTCGTATCTGCTGATCCGAAGTATCTTACTAATACTGGACATCTAAATAGAAGTGTTTCTGCTAGATGCTCCTAAGGCCCATAAATGTTGCTTTCTTTAATCTGGGCTGCACTTTTGAAAAAATCAGTAGGTAATTTAAACACCTAGAGAGGCTGAGGGCCAGATTTTCAAGACCTAAATAGTGAGCTGGTCACTTTATGATCTTTAGTTGAAAACCTGAGTGGAAACTGGGAAGCATGAGTATCTAAGATCTCTGAGCTGTCAAACATTTCCTGTTTATTTTATGCTAAGTTCTGTCCACCAAAATCTTAAAGAAAACATTCAAGGGATAAATTCTTTTTGCAATTTTTAGAAATCATAGTTTATATTTTTTATATTTTTTTAATCCAATGCCATCATTCCTGTCACTGCTAGTCCAGGTTTTTTTTCAACAGCATGGCCTTATTCTGAAGATGCTGGAGCATCATGTGTTCTCTTTTACTCATAGATCATGACTTGGGGTGTGCAACTGATCTGGACTCCAGAAAGCACACAAAGTCCCTATGAATTCATGTGGCTGGACTCAGTAAACACAGTATTTCATTGAAAATTTTTTTTCAAGCATCGTGTGCTGGGCAATGAGATGCAATATATTTAATTTTAGCCTCTCATGATTTTTTATATGTCACAGTCAGTTTAAGATGAAAAGTGTTCTCTTAATATTTTAACCTCTCTAAAGAATAAAGAACAAGTGGATATAATATTTTTCTAAGACTTTGTTAACCTGAATATCTCTAAAGAAAATATAAGCATGGAAGAAACTCAGGCTAAACTCTCTTCAGGAAACTGTAATCTGTTCATGTGGGACAACACAGCAGTAAATGAAGCTTAAAAATTACTTTGCAAATGAAAATAGAAATCAATAGAAGGATAACACAATATACATTTGCAATATAACATATATACACTCAGGCTATCAGTTAATAAGTCTGTGTTGACCCAATTGGCTTGATTTTTAAAACTTCTTCTGACTTGAAGAAAATTCTGGGATTAAAAGCAGTTATTTATGAAATCTAAAATTACAATAGCTGCTTTTGTGAACCATAAAAATTTAGCTAGAAGCACAGAGGTCTTTCTCACAAATAACATCTCATTCTTACTGTCTACTCAGCTGTTCAAGTATTTGTGGTTAAAAAGATTCAACTAATTCCAATCAGCATTGAGTTTATCCTTGAAGCCATTTGGAAGTGTTATTCTCAAGTATTTTGGAAGAGTATTTTGCTAAATAATGAAGCAGATGAATCAACTATGCTTTTCAATTTTAAATCTAACAGACCTTATACAACTAACTCAAATTTATTTAAAATAAAACTAAAATAAAAAAAAAAAAAAGTCAAACATGACCAGATACATGAAGTTTGGAGGATGCAGTTCTTTCTGTAGCTTGATTTCATATTTTTTTGTGAGGTTGCATATTACTGAGCTAGCAGTAAATTAAGATACACAATTAATATCAGTGCAACACAGGTTTTTTTAGAAGTTTTTAACTCTGGGCAGCTATCAGTACTCTGGTCTATATTAAAATTGGTTTAAATATTGATTTAAGTCAAGATAAGTAGAACTGAAAATGGCGGTACTCATAATTTCTGTTACTTGCTTTTGCTACGTCACAAAACTTCACAAGTCACAAGCACTCTTATTCTTGCATTAAGAAGTTTGCAAATTCTGACAGAATTAGAGGCATTTGCTCCAAAAAGTAATCTGCACAATGTTACGTGTTTATCAATGCACATTTGAAAATACTTCTGTCTGCAATACACAAGCACACATAAAGGAGAAAAAAACCCAAACCAAACAAAAAAACCTGTAGCTTCAGATTATGAAGCATACTTTCAACAATTTAAGCACATAGATGAGGGAAAGAAGACTTATAATTTCTACTTATTTTTTTTATATTGCTTGGAAATTCTTTTCTCACTTTCCCAGAGGAATTATATATGCAAACTGCTGATAACCTGCAAAGCAGACTCATACTAAAATGGAAATTGCGTCTGTCTGTAAAAATGCATCCCAAGAAAAAGCTGATTGAGTTAATCACCTAAGAATGTGATAAAGATCCATATGAGTATCTTCACGTACTTATGAATCACATAATTTTTAAGAACTGTGGTATATGCTGACATCAAACTCATGCACACACATAAAATGAGAACTTCTTGCTTCTTGACAACAGGTGCTCACCTACCATTTCCTTTCATGTACAAAATACTGGATTTTTGTAACTTTTAACCTAAAGACATTCAAATGGAGCCTTTGAAGAGATTGTGGGGTTTAGTGAATATGCTTGAGTTCTGGTAGTTATGTGTGTATCTATGGGATTGTCAGGAACATTACATGGCTATTTCTTTATTTGAAATGGTAACCTTCAGCATGAAGTGTATATAGGTTTCGTATGTTCTTAACAACATATAGGTTGTTATTAAGGTTGTTTCATTAAGGTTGCTGTTTCTGTTGTTATTTCTTAGTCTGGTTTGAAATTGTTGGGAAAAGAGGCATGATGAAACTGCTTTCATGAGTGTAATCTTGGCTGCTTCACAGCTGCAGAAGGTGGTTAGTCTGAGTTCAGAAGTCAAAGGCAGATTTACATACACGGTGCAGCTGTGCCATAAACAAGCTGAGCTCTGGCCTCCCGCTGCCAACACAGGGAATGGGGATGTCCTTTGTAGGCGTGCAACAGGGCCAGCTCTCAGCAGCTGCATCAGAATGGGCTCTGGTTTGTTTCTGTGCTTCTCAAAGTTCATATATGATACACAGAAAGACAGCATGCTGGGCTCTAGTGGCTTTCTGTTGTACATTTGGAATTAGATGGTAGGAAGAAACACAGAATGCAAGCTTCTTTTTACTTTATAATAAGAAAATAAAAAAATCTGAGTACACTTTACATAAAAGATAAAGATATCATATTTTTCATTCCCAGAATGACAAAGACAAAATACAAAACTGGATCGGTCTTATTTTTAATTTTAATTGTCTATATTGTATAATAGAGAACAAAAAGAAGTAAAGAAATAACACTACTTGCTATTAAGAATAAAACTTTAAATTTTTTTCTTTAATTTAGAGCTGATGCTCTCTTGATCCCTCTGATTTTTTTCTCAAATGAAGTTCTGAGAATGGTAAAGATTTAGGAATGATTACAGTTGGTCTAACTGTCTCTGAAAAGCTCCAACAGCAGTACAGAAGTGTCTTATGAAAGTTCCCATAAACGTCCATAAGGCATGATTCAACTATGTACTCGAAGATCTGTTGCAATCAACACTGGTCATCCAGGAGGGCAGTAAAGTCCTCCTCTGGGAAAGAGCTCTCATGGAAGAGCACTCCTTTGCTTAAGACCTAGGCTTTTTTTATGCTTCTGGCCAGAAATGCTTCAAGTACCATAGCTTTCATAATCAATGAAATAATCACAAATCAATGTGCTGATTTAATCCTTTAATGAGGCAAACTGTACCTTTTGCATGGTCTTAGAGCCTTAGATACACTGTGAATAACATCTTTGTGATCATATTTAGGATTTTGTAAAGGTTTGCTAAGTAGAATATGATAGGAGATCAACAGACTGATCTTGGCTTTCATCAGAGATTGCTTTCCTTTTTTTTTAGTTTCATTAACATGTTTATACATGTGATGGTGAAATGCAGTTCAAGTCACTTCAGTAGAGTCCCATCATACATTTCCAGTGTTTGTCTGCTGTTTCCATGCTGTATAAATATTTTTTGTTTGTTTGATTTATTTACCTGAAAATCAATCATAAATTTAAATCAAAAGTTTAGGCTTTTTGCATAGACTTGCATTTTTTCCTCGCATTATCTTCTGTTGATATTTTTTGTGAACACTCATTTATTAACCATTGTGCTAGAATTTTTAAAGAATCTATTTCTTCTTAATCTAACTTAAATCAAGGCTTCAGTGCTATAAAAGCCAACAGAATCATTATGATAAAAAAGAAGGGGATATGTTTTTTTTCTACATGGAAAGCAATCACACTTTTTTTTGTCAAATATGTAGTATAATAGCAATACTAATAATAAAAAATTAATATAATTATTATGATATTACAGAATGGATATTCAATTATTATAACACTAATTATTGTAATAATAAATATTAAATAATATTTATGTAATTATATAACTATTCATTATGGTTATTACTAATTAATACTATTATAACAATAGTAGAAGTAGCAGTAGTGGTAGTAGTAGTAGTAGTAGCAGCAGCATCAGTAGTAGTAGTAGCAGCATTATTTTGAGAAATAAAGAGTCCAGAAGATGCCAAACACAAATATGGCAGACACTTGAAGATGTAAATGAGCAGAACAGATGACCTCTGAGATGGTTGCATAAAATCCTACACGAACTGACTGGCAGTCAAGTCTACTATGTCCTAGTGCAGTGGTTCATCACTGGTCTCTGTCTCTTCTTTGGTGGACCCATTCTGCCACTTTGGCTGACGCAATTTCAGTTCTGAAAAAGGCTTCAGAGTCTGGTATTATCTGCTTACCTCTCTCCAGGTTAAATCCTTACACACATTGAAAAATAAATAAATAAACCAGAGATAATTTGTCTGCCATCTTGGCAACGTGCCTTCTGCATCCTCACATCCTCTCTTCCCCCTCCTTTCTGAGAGAGAAGATCCTGAACATCAGCAGGGGAAGATAGGCAGGTGCTTCTCTGGGTAAGGAACATGGATGAGTATGTCAGCAACCTGATCTTGTCTAAACAGAGACTTAGACTCCTTTGAATTTTTTATTAAGATGAAGCAAAATTATTATTTAACAGGGCAAACACTTTTTCTACCCCTCGTTCATCCAGTATCTTTGAGCAGTTTGCTAGTTTGTGGTGCATAAAATTTATATTGCCTCTCACAAGGGACATCACATTCACACTATGTTTTGTGCAGCTATCTAAATCTCCACAGAAGGTAAACTGACTGAAAGCCATGAATGCCACCATTAAGCACAGCTGTATATTTATCTTCTACAGGGAATGACTCATTTCAGCTTTTATACACAATTTTGAGTAGTGAAAAACAGGAATGCCTTGGCAGAAAAAAACCAACGCATTTTCACAATCAACTTGATATTTTCTTTTTTTTTTTTTTTTTCTGTAAGGTACTAATAGTGGTATACTACGTCATGAACAGAGCTGTGCCAGAACAGCAAAGAACTCAGGTATTTGACAATAAACACAATAAACATGAGTCATAACAACTACCTGTTGTATCTGACAGAAGAAATTAAATTAATACAAAATATAGCTAGAAAGACACTACTGAGATTTAAGCTTCTAATTAAAAGTAGTCACATATATGTGTATTTACTAGGTCATAATTTTAAGTTCAGATATTTTTTCAGTTTAAAAAGAACTGAAATTTGCATCAGGAAAGCTTCTGAAAGCACTGTGTGAGGGATAGGATTGCTTGTGGCATTGGTGGACTAGAGTCCCTGTTTCTGTTTCAAGCCATATAGAAAATCCTGATACATTATCTCATTGTGAACAAAGCTAGCATTTTATTGTTATAGTGAAATTAATAGTTCTTCTAGTATCTACACAAGATACTATGGAGCTCCACAATATCTTGTGAGATTTTGGAAAAGTAACATTTTTTTACGTCTCTTGAAAAACTGCTAGCCTGGAGAGTGAAACATTGATAAATACTACAGGTCACCAGTATAAGGAAAGCTACATTTTTTTTTTTCTTTTGATCTAAAATGAGATGTTACATGTCAGATGGTCAATGCATTTATCTACGTAAGTCAAAAGACATGACTCAGCTCCTGTGAGTGGGTTTCTCACCCCAGTAGTCACTAATATGATAGCAGTCAGGAAACTTCCCATCTACAAATGACACATTAACATTGATGAGGGCATGACATAAATCGGAAAGAGCAGAAGATGGAGGGTGAAAAAAGTAAATTTGTATAGATCTCAGAGAAATGGTTTCCCCATTATTGTCCCAAGGAGAATAAAGGAAAGAGATGTAACCAAAGGAGCTAGAAGAGAACTATGCATACACATATTTTCTTGCTTGCACTGAGTGCAAAACTAGGGAGACACTGTCCGAAGCTTAGAAGAAGGAAGGGATGTAGCCAGTATCCAGTCTGGGAACAAAACAATATTCTCTGCAGCTGCCACTTCTGACATCTTTTTTCCAAGCCCCTTAACCCCTCTCAGGTTTTGGGAGCAGCAAATGGTGTTTTGTAGATAATTGATCCAAATAATGGAGGGATACTGCTCTTACATTATTATGTTTAGTGCTCAACAATACTCAGAATTCATAAGGATCTGTCTTACAAGTGCGCAAGTAGAAAGAATGGCATTTCAGAATTAAGCTTTTCCTCTACCAAAGAAATAAGTTGCAGAAGAAGGGTACTGAAAGCTTTGCAAGATGGTTCATCTGGTTTTACCAGAGCTAAAACTAAGATCTAGCGCTCCCAGTGAAACAGTTAGCTTAAGAAACTGCCCTTGAGTATGGGAAATACCACAGCAAAGTTTACGGACCAGGAAAACAAAGTTAAATCCAGTGTTGTACTTGCATTTTGCTGTTTAACAAACAACTCTCCGTGTGAAATTTGCAAACCACAGTGTTATCTGCACCTTCACTACAAATTAAATATTCACCCAAATCTTTAATAATATCTAAAGTCTGAATTACATTACAGAAATGAAATTTGCCTTTAAAACAGTCCTCATTTAAAAAAAAATCATGACACATATATAATTTAAATTTACTACACCTTAATTACTTAACAAACTTAGTTTACCAGAAATAAAATTCTGGATTGCACTTGTCACTGTTTATTTACCTTGCATTGAAACTTTTAGGTCTGGTTTCAGTAATTACAAAAATTTGTGATTCTCATTATCATCACTGGTTCACTCACCAGCTAATATTGAAGGTACATTTTATTCATGTTTCCTCTACTTACTACTTTTATGACTTTTCTTTTTTAAATACCTTCATTGGCACTATTTCATCTTGCCCTCATTAAAGTGACGATTATCCTTTGGTTTTGAAATCACCTCTGTAAATGTAACAAGTTTTAGGTAATTTGAATGTACTTTGACAGAACTCTGTTCTGTAGTTACAAGAAAACACACATCTGGGCCAGTGGCATATTTGAATGCCAAGTCTTGGCATACAAAAATGACTGCAGTTAAGGCTGGGGAAGGAACTGAACTGAGTTGTTTCTACATACTTGCATGTCACAGTTTTGGGGATAATGAGATGAGAATTTTGCACACTTTTGATAATTAAAATATATTATATATTTAGTGTGGGACGTCCCTGAACATGGCAGGGGGAGTGGAACTAGATGATCTTTAGGTGCTTTCCAACCCTAACTATTCTGATTCTATGATTCCATGATATTGAAAGGGAAAAGCCTGATGAAACAGGACTTATTCCAATAACCATGTGATGGACTGTACAGTAATATACCATTCAGGATCTGTCACTGCAATTCCCCCTGCACTAGATGAGGTGAATTAACCTGCTCTGTTTTAGGAGGATGTCAGGCTCCACAACTTCAGGCTTTGACTTTCAAACTCCCCCTTGAACTTTAATACCTGTGAAAGTGCTCAGCACAGAAGAATTCAAGGCCATCTCACTTGCTGATGCCCTCAGCATTTTCTTAATATCCTACCTCTTTCTGGCTTCTTGTTCAGTGTCTGCATTACAGAGAAAACTGAGTTAACCGGCTTAGGGAATTAAGTCTCAGCCCACGCACAAGCTGCCCAGTCTCCTAACGCTGCTGTACTAGGTAGAATCTATGTCATCTTATAATCATAGAATAGTTAGGGTTGGAAAGGACCTTAAGATCACCAAGTTCCAACCCCCCTGCCATGGGAAGGGACACCTCACACTAAGCCATGTCACCCAAGGCTCTGTCCAACCTGGCCTAGAACACCACCAGGGATGGAGCATTCACACCTTCCTTGGGCAACCTATTCCAGTGCCTCACCACTCTTACAGTAAAGAATTTCTTCCTTATATCCAATATAAATTTCCCCTGTTTAAGTTTTAATCTGTTACTGCTTGACCTATCACTACAGTCCCTAATGAAGAGTCCATCCCCAGCATCCTTAAAAGGCCCCTTCAGATACTGGAAGGCTGCTATGAGGTCTTCACGCAGCCTTCTCTTCTCCAGGCTGAACAGCTCCAACTTTCTCAGCCTACCTTCATATGGGAGGTGCTCCAGTCCCCTGATCATCCTCATGGCCTTGCTCTGGACTTGTTCTTCTCAGTTTTCAGTCTGCAGTTTGACTTCACTATGACTGATGGGAAAACTGGGGCTGCCAGAACAAGGTATGACTCCGGGAAACTGGAGCAGGATATTCTCCAAAATGTGCTCTGAACCCAGGGCAGAGGTGTAGGATTCTCTGACACTTCAATATAGCATTAATAATTGAACTAAACATGTTTAAAATCTGTGAATACAGAATCATCATGGGAACCTTTCTTCTAGCGATGAATGAGAAAGTTTTGTTCTGGGAATAAAGCAAACACAGTTAACTCTACAAAATGGTATATTAGAAGTGATTTTTTTAATGTAATGAATACAGCTAAAACAAGCTTTGAAATGTACTGCAGATAAAGGTACAGCTTCAGATTCACCAGGCAAGGTAACTTTCAAATAAAACAAGTCATTGAGAATGTTGTCTTATTTTTCACAAGGAAAAAAGAGAGACAGGAGGTACTTCCTCATGCTATTGTTCTCTTTAGGAGAAATGACTTTGACATCACCAGGCTGTTTATCTCAGGAAGGAAAAATCATTCATGAAGGGAAAAAAATATAATTATAGGTTATTTCAAGTTGTGCAGACCTTGTTGTGCTTAAAACTTCCAGTATCAGTGTCACCTTCAGTAATCAGAACAGTTTATCATAGGAGTGCTGGACATAACTTCTTCACCTCCCACCACCTTAACAGAAATGCTACAAACACGATGAAACCTTACCACACTAAAATCTGCAAAACCTGTGAGTTAGGCAGAAATTCCCTTTGTTCCTTATGTCACTGCAAGTATTTGTGTGTGTTGTACACAGAAACAATTAATTTTTTGGTTTTGTTTTCCCCAAACATGTTGATTCCCAATGACAGAAGTCAATATTACAGCTGAAACACAAAGACTCATATCTTGCAGCAATGTAGCAATGCAGTACATGACTAACCCATGCAAATTGTAGTAGCTCATATTAGTGTAACTAACACACCTATGCGCTGTAGCCTGGACCTGAGAGGATGCTACTCTAAATATAAAGCTCTAGCACACAAAGCTGATAGGTTTTGTCTGAATCAGTGACAACTCTCTTCCATCCTCACAGCAGGATGCCCATGCCCGTCAAAGGTAGCAGAGGGCTGAGATCTGAGGCTGGTGCCAATGGCCTCACCTGGTCTTCACACAGACAACACAGCAAAGGGCTGGAATGCACGTCTCTGTGTCTGATCTGTGCAGTGTTTCATACTTAGTGTGCCAGATCCACTCCTTCAATTGACTTCTATCTCATGTGGGTCCCTGGTTGACGTGTTTGTAATACAACATGAACAATGAACTGTTTTCTTGGTAACCTTGTGCGTTCCCTACAGTGTTTCAACTTGGCTTTGTTTTTACCGAGTGTGGGGGGGATTTCTTAGTAGCTGCCCCTCAGTAACCCTTGTGCTACTGTGCACATGGTTTGACAAAGGCTTGTTTGGGGCTGCTTCAAGCAGTCTGGAGCACTTGGGGTGTTGTGGGTCAGGGAAGCTGGGCTCTCCCTTACGAGCATTTTGATCCCAAACATCTGCTGCAGTAGGATGCACACCCAGCAGGGATGTCCATGTTTCAGCAGTGCAACTGCCAGGAGACGAACGCCCAGAAAGAATCAAAACTACCATACAAAATGGGTTTTCAACCATCTCTTCTTCCAAACAGATGTAGTCAGCTTTGAACACAGCTCAAATCTAGCAAGTGGAATGCAAAATACCAGTCTGGGAAAATGTTATGTTCTTCCTGAATACAGGAGAATATTGATATCAGACTACTTCTAGTTAAAATAAACATTCACATGGTCCTTAGCTTTTGCATACAGCTCTTGTATTGTGCTGAGTGGTACGTAGTAACAGCTACTCCACTATTACATTTGTTAGAGCTTTATAATAATAAGTGCAGAACTACTGCATTTCACCGACAGGTCTCCATTTATGGAAGAACTTGATCTACCTGGGACTACAACCATAGTGTCCATATGCTTCAGCCTTGTGTAATTGACTTGGCTGTAGTTGCCAAGTTCATATATTGTGAAAGAGCTCAATACTCACAGCCCAGATGACACCCAGCAATTAAAGCCTGAGTGCTTATTCCTTTGAAAATTTCAAACCAAGCTAATGGCACAGCAGTTGGATTTACCAGCTCAATGAGGTGATCTGCACTGCTGTTTAGATCAGCTGTGGTTTTGGAACATATCTTGAGCTAATGAATCTGCTTATTGCTAAACCAAATTACATAAAATGGTCAGTCTTCAGCAAATATACATCTCTTATTAATTTTATTTAGTGTCACTTCTCTAACTGAACACCAAGTGTTCACCTAGTGGACCTACTGAAAACTAACTTGAAGGTACCTGATATTCCTTGTCTTGACAAGCTAAGATCCTACTACCATTGATTCAATTATGCAAAAATTATTGATTATGCTTTCTAATAGCTTTATAATTATGCAATTTTCAGAAGTATTCCATACTGTCCTTTTGAAAACCTGATCACACATTTGATAGAGTGAAAGCAAAATACAGAGCACATCCAAGAATCTGGCCATAGGAGGAATTAAAATATGCCTGTGATTATGGCTTCAGACTTAGAGGTGGAGTAGCACAGCACATTTACAGAGTCCTGGCATGATTAATGCTCTCAGCTGGTCTGAACTCACAACCCCATGGAAGCCCACAGAACTGATATATACTTCTCTGTGATGATAATGTGGCTATAAAAAAATAAAAAAGTCTCATTCATGATATGTCATGAGAACTGTAATATTAATCTCATTTTCACCTCCATAAGCAGTATGGTTTTAATGAAGCCAGACAACAATAGGGGAGCTGTTATCCAGTTAATTCAAAATCTGAACACTGCTCCAAATTAAAACCAATGACGGTGCAGTTACCTACATAGAATAAAATTGTCTGCACTGAATTTCAATGTTAATGATTTAAAATTCTGTTAAGGTGGTTGGTCTGCTTTTATTGACTTCTTCCGCTCTTTAGCACTTCAATTACAGATTATTATTTTTTTATGTATGATGATCCTACTCACTTTCTCTCCTACTCAGTTTCTTTCATATGTCACTCAAGGAAAAACATTCTTCCTGGTAGGGACCAAGTGATAGAGATGAATAAAGTAAGATATAACTAGGGATGCAGTCAGCAGTTTTCCAAGCTAGTGCTAGATTCAGAGGATCCTGACTTTTATGAGTGTCTCTAAATGTAGCTATGTGGCTAATTATGTATTTGTTTTGAGAAAGGCAGTGAAACATAAACATTATTCTATAGGAAATACAAGCATAATGTAATTAAAGACAGTTCAAGGGGTTTTAAGTGGATAAAGACTAAAGCTTATAAACTCAAATAAATTATTTCATTTTATTTCATTGCTATCGTAACTGCAGATGTCTCAAAACCTTTTAAATTCATTTCTCTTTGCCAATATTGGCTTCTTTTATCTTTCCAGAAACATGTAGCTTAAATAGAATCATATCATCATGGAATAGTTAGGGTTGGAAAGGACCTTAAGATCATCAAGTTAAATCCTGTAGAATTTGGAAAAACTGTGCATGTCTTAATTTAGAATGTAAAAATGCAGATTTTTTTTCATTCCTAATTGCAGACATATACAAACTAAGAAAAAAAAAATCCATACATAAAAATGTGTTCTGATTAATTCTAGGCACTGCTTAAGCATGCTTCATCCTTCTCTGCTGCTACCAAAGCAATGCTGAATCAGGAGACTGCTGTTTCTAGATATTTTTAGCTGCAGGCAGCCAGCTGGGAAATAAACTTTACATGAAACACTAGTATCCTTTCTTGTAGCAGATGATGTAAACGAGAAAGATAGAAAAAGTCTTTGGCTTGAGACCTGCCTCATTTAAAAAAAAAAAAAAAAAGTCAACATAAACAGTTTCAGTGAGACTGAAATCCGTAACTGGCATATTTTTAATTCTTCATTCAAGGGAAGCTTGCATATTTTTTCTTGTGCAGGTGAAATCTAGACCTCATATTTAACCTTAACCTGTCATGTTTTCCCTGACAAACAGAAACAAATCAGCTGCTTCTCTTTACTTATTCTTTGTAGTATTTCAGTTAAATTCTTCAACTGGCAAGCATATAGGCTGCACACACACACACACACATACATATATATGTGTGTATATATATATATATATATATATATGCTGTATACTACCTCTGTGCTTTTGGCTTGTTTGCTTGGGTTTTGTTTTTTTAGTTTTGTTTGGCTCATTCATGATGATCTCAATTTTCATTATGGTTTGTTCATCAGCTGCTGACACACTGCCGACGCACTGCCTCAGACAAGCCTAATCCATAGTACCACTTTTATGTTTATTTTTCTCAGTGATACCAGGAAATAAAGGGTTAACATTGTGCCTGCTTGCTTAAGCAGTCACTGTGCTTGGTGAAGCAGAACCGTAGAAGTCAATGTTGCTAGAACGGTGAAGCGGAATTGTAAGAGTTACAGCTGCTAGGCAGAACTGTAGTAGATAAAATTCATAACATTTAAGACATTCTTGTTTAAATAGTACCTTTAGAAAGAAAAGGAACAAAAGATAGCCAGAGGAACAAGATTTGAAAACTTGACAAGTTTCTGCTTTAAGATACATAAAACCGGCTTGTACCGAACCTGCAGTTTGGATAGGAGCCGAAACCCTACTGAGTCTGCGTGAAGGCAAAAGGTTACTTGCGGTGATGAAGAAGAATTACAGGCCTTCATACTCATGTCCCCCTGTTGACCACCACCAGGAGGCACTGCGCAGGTGCACCAATGGGACAAATGCCAGAAAACTAATTATAATACTAGATGGGAATAGGTCTTGCATATGCATTAGGTGAGAAGCAATCTCATGTTTAGGTAATTATTGCATGTAATATAAACAAGCTGAGTGACAAAGAGGGGCGCACATGCTTTTGGAGGAGCAATTCCCATACGCCTCAGTGCTGAATAAAAGCATACCTACTTTACAACTCTAATGAGTTGTGGAGTCTGTCCGCGTATCACCAGAACAATCATTCTGAACTTAGTTTTGAGAGAAATCTTAAACACTCATGTTAAAAGACATACTTCTTTAGGTATTGTGGAAAAGAATAGCTTTTTCTGCATTAGACAGCAGTTTCTTAAACATTACCAAGTGACTTTATACACATTCACAGCAGAGCAGCTTACTATCATATGGTAACCAGCTTTAGAATCGGAGACTGCTCTGTTTGTATATTAAATGTTTTATTCCAGCACCATTGAAATTGTCAGTGAATGTGCTTGGAGGCATCTTTAAAACGTTTTGAGTCATTAATAATTAAACTATCAGAGAATTTTCACAATTCGCTTGAAATAAAAGAACTAGCTGAGCCCCCTGATTTTTTCTAAAAGTTTCAAGACTTCATTGTGTGTCTGGGGTATATGTGTAAGGGCCTTATAGTTTCCTGGCATACATAGCAAACGGAAACTCAGAAGGAGTTTTTTCTTTTGAAGTTGGAAGATGCAGCTTGCCGGTGTCTAGTGCAATATGGCACTAACCATTCCTTCAGCATGTTGCTAGAGATAAAATACTTCCCCATGTTGAGCTTTCCCACATTAGTAGGAGTTTGAACTTCAATTCTGAATAAAACAGATTAATTTGATACGTCCTTTTTGATCTAAATTATCAATAAACACAAGACTTATTATCTGTAGAGCACACAGCATCTGCTACACAAACTGCATGTTAAATACTTCATATAAAACACAAACCCAAGTAGGGGCTGCTTAAGTAAGTCTTCCAAATTCTGCACATATTGTCAAAGAATTTATCAACAACTCAGAAGGTGCAAAACCCTCACTGGAGTGCCTCTGCAATCACACTACAGAAAACTGAGTAACTTTTCTTTAGTGGTCTGGCATTGCCTTTACTTGAACATTTTAGTGTGTAAAAAACTGAGATCAGACACTGCAATTTCTCCAAGAATATGTAAGTAAAAGCATCCAGATATTAACAAACTGCATCACCTTTTTTAAAACACAAGCACTGTTTTCTGTTACCATTATTTGTTGTAATGTTTGGCACCACTACTTAGTTTATCTTGCATGGTTTTGTCTGAGTCTGAGTGTGATTCTGGTTCAGGTCACGGTTTACTACTGACTTTATAGAAGACTTAAGAAAATAAAATGCCTTCTTGGGTTTTCAGGGTCCCAATTACTGAGGAATTTGCTCTAGAAGCTTTGGGGTTTTTTTATTCTTTTATTTTGAGATATTAAAAAAAGCCTATGAGTGAATGCCTTTGTTAGAAGCAAAATGGATATGCTCTAACAGAACACTTAAGACCCCAGTTCAAAAGGTTCACATGGACTTGAAATAAGCTGCTAAACATCTTGTATGCCTGGGGACAATAATGCTTCATTTATATCTCAGAGGTATTCATAAGGGAAAGCAATCAAGGTTGAGAAATTCTCAGAGATTATGCTAATTGAAAATGTAGCCTACCATGATACCAAGAAATAAAGGGTTAACACTGTGCCTGCTTGCTTAAGTAGTTGCTAAGCTTGGTGAAGCAGAACCTTAGGAGTTAAAGTTACTAGAATGGCAAAGCAGAATTTTAGGAGTTACAGCTGCTAGACAAAAGTATAGTAAATAAGATTGATAACTTAATATTTAAAACATTCTTATTCAAATAATATCTTTAGAAAAAAAAAAAAAAAGAACAAAAAATAGCCAGAATAACAAAATTTACAAACTTGACAAGTTTCTACTTTAAGATACATAAGACTGATTTGTACTGAACTTGAGGTTTGGACAGGAGCTGAAACCCTATTGAGTCTGCATGAAGGCAAGAGTTACTTGCGGTGATGAAGAGGAACTACAGGCCTTCATCCTCATGACTCCCTAACGACCACCACCAGGAGACACTGCGCAGGCGCACCAATGGAACAAATGCTAGAAAACTAATTATAATACTAGATGGGAATAGGTTTTGCATATGTATTAGGCATGAAGCAATCTCATATTTAGATAATCATTTTATATAATATAAACAAACTGAGTGGCAAAGAGAAGTATGCATGCTTTTGGAGGAGAAACCCCCATGCGCCTTAGCGCTGAATAAAACATACCTACTTTACAACTCTAATGAGCTGTGGAGTCAATCCGCGTACCAGTTTGGCAAGCCAGGGAGGAGACCCCTGCTTAGCTGCAGGATTGGGGGAGGAGTGGAAATCCTAGGCGCCCCAGGCCACTTGCCTGGAGGAGCTCCGCTCCTTGTCCACTCACTGCAGGGGCAGACAACAACCTGTGCCAGCTACAGAAAAACGGTATACTTGGAATTTAGGTTTGTAATTTAGGAGGCCTATAAATAATACGCGTGACCCAGGGCTGCTGGTAAGGCGCGCAAAAACTTCTGACACACAGCATAATTCCCCTTGATAAATAGGGCTTACAAGCAGGGGACTTGCCCACCAGTAGAGTGGCCACTAGCGATCCTGAGGGTGGATCGGGTGAGTCTGGGTTATCGCTGCATCCCAGGTTTTAGGGAGCCAGGACGGGCCTGCTAATGACCGTAGCGGAAGCAGATAAAGGACAGACGAAATCACCAGGTCTCCGCTGCATCCCAGGTTTTGGGAGCCAGGACGGACCTGCTACTGGCTGTGTCGTAAGCAGGAAAAGGATAAACGGAACCACTGTGTGAGTGTAACTGTGGGATCAAGCCCCCATGCACCTCAACGCTTAATAAAACATACCTACTTTACAACTCTAACGAGCTGTGGATTCAATTTGCATATCAGCCACATAAGATGAGAATACCATCAGGTGAAAACTTTCATACAGTTTTCATGCACGTCATTAAATCAAATCCCAAATAAGCTGGCATAATAAGCCAAAAGCCTTTAGGTGAAATATTGCTACACCTCCTTTAAATAGAAGAGCCAATCATTTATGCAAAATGTTAGAGGCTGTGATAGAATTAGAAGGTGTGGGTTGGGTTTTTTCTGTGTTGCTGATATTTTACAGTATCCCATCAGTAAGGATACCTTCCACTGGATCAAGTTGCTTGTATGCACCTTCAATTCTTTGTTTGTCTTCCTGTTGTCAGGATTAAAAAATGCTGCTTTTCCCCATGTTTCCAACCCAAACTAATGAATAATTAATTAAAAAAAAAGTTTTCTTTAAAACCCACCAAATTTTATTCTTTGGTTTTGAATTATTAACTTTAAGAATTCAAAGCTGTTATTTTTTTACAATTGTAAATTCATTTTTTGGGTGTGGAGAAAAATAACAAGTACTTCTGATACCAGGAAATAAAGGGTTAACATTGTGCCTGCTTGCTTAAGTAGTCACTGTGCTTGGTGAAGCAGAACTGTAAAGTTGCTAGAATGGTGAAGCAGAATTGTAGGAGTTACAGTTGCTAGGCAGAACTGTAGTAGATAAGATTCATAGCTTAATATCTAAGATGTTCTTGTTCAAATAGTATCTTTAGAAAGAAAAGGAACAAAAGATAGCCAGAGTAAAAAAATTTACAAACTTGACAAGTTTCTACTTTAAGATATATAAAACCGGCTTGTACCTAACCTGAGGTTTGGACAGGAGCTGAAACCCTACTGAGTGTGCGTGAAGGCAAGAGGTTACTTGCTGTGATGAAGAGAAACTACAGGCCTTCATACTCATGTCCCCCTGTTGACCACCACCAGGAGGCACTGCGCAGGTGCACCAATGGGACAAATGCCAGAAAACTAATTAAAATACTAGACAGGAATAGGCTTTGCATATGTATTAGGTGTGTAGCAATCTCATGTTTAGGTAATCATTATATGTAATATAAACGAGCTGAGTGGCAAAGAGGGGCGCTCATGCTTCTGGAGGAGAAACCCCCATGTGCCTCAGTGCTGAATAAAGCATACCTACTTTACAACTCTAATGAGTTGTGCAGTCAAGCGCGTATGAATTTGGCGAGCCAGGCAGGAGACCTCTGCTCGGCTGCAGGATCGGGGGAGGAGTGGAAATCCTAGGCGCCTCAGGCCGCTTGCCTGGAGGAGCTCCGCTCCTTGTCCACTCACTGCAGGGGCAGGCAACAACCTGTGCCAGCTGCACAGAAACAGTATGCTTGGAATTTAGGTTTGTAATTTTGGGGACCTGTAACTTGTACGCGTGGCCCGGGGCTGCTGGTTAAGGAGCGCAGAGACGTCTGGCGCACAGCGTAGTTCCCCTTGGTAGGTAGGGCTTGCAAGCAAGGGACTCGTCAACCAATAGTGCGGCCTCTAGCGAACCTGAGGGTGGATCAGGTGAGTCTGGGTTATCGCTGCATCCCAGGTTTTTGGGAGCCAGGACGGACCTGCTAATGACTGTAGAGGAAGCAGGTAAAGAGTAGGTGAACCCACCAGGTCTCTGTTGCATCCCAGGTTTTGGGAGCCAGGATGGACCTGCTACTGGCTGCATTGTAAGCAGGAGAAGGGTAAGCAGAACCACTGTGTGAGTGTGTCTGTGGGATCCCATATCTAAGTGTTTTGTATGGCTGAGATGTGACACAGCTATGAAGCAAGTGTGGAGTCCTGATCTGTGGTTCCGTGTTCTCCGCAAGGAGAGCACCCAGAGATGAACGAAATGTATTTGTCTTGTGTCTAAACGTTTTGTGTGTGTATACGTCTGTTGTTGGTGTTAAAGATTACAGTGCTTAAGCAGTGGGGGAGGAGTAGATGAAAGTAAGCCGTGGCTAATGGGGGGGGGGAGGGGGATTGAGAAGAGTTCCCTCTCTGCACCCCAGTGGCTGTATAAGAGAAGTATAACCTCTAATATTTGTGGTCCTATTCTTGAGACCTGGACTTTACACTCAGACAACTATAACCTCACATATGGGTGCATA